>NW_022589746.1:12615948-12778944 GCF_004348235.1 Phoca vitulina
TGTGAATTGTGCAAGACTGTTGAATCTCAGATCTGTACCTCTGAAACAAATAATACAATATATGTTAAGAAAGAAAAGAAGAAGAAGAAGAATGTAGCAGGAGGGGAAGAATGAAGGGGGGGAAATCGGAGGGGGAGAAGAACCATGAGAGACGATGGACTCTGAAAAACAAACTGAGGGTTCTAGAGGGGAGGGGGTTGGGAGGATGGGTTAGCCTGGTGATGGGTATTGAGGAGGGCACGTTCTGCATGGAGCACTGGGTGTTATGCACAAACAATGAATCATGGAACACTATATCTAAAACTAATGATGTAATGTATGGGGATTAACATAACAATAAAAAAAATTAAAAAAAAATACAAGAAAAAAAAAAAGTAAAATGATCCAGTAAAAAAAAAAAAAAAGAAAAAAAAAAAAAGAGACCTTTCCCCATCCTGTACTTGTTTTTTAGAAGAAAAAGGAAAATGTTTTAAAAAAAAAGCTATTATGGACAGGGAAGCTTCAGAAATGAACCTGCTTTCTGGATCATTTGAACAGCAGGTTATTTATTGAGCCTCCATGTGTCCCAATCCTGTGCTGGGTGCTGAGGCCACCAACCCTGCCCTCAGATAGTTCTGCCCCACCTCTCTCTAACAGCAACTGCAAGTGATGGTTTGTTTTATTTGGGATTCTAAAAAGAGGTATGTAGCAGAAAGGGTACAGAGATGATGCTAATGGTCATAAAAGGGAGACAGCAAAGCGTAATGATCAGGGGTCTGGGCTCTCGGCTCACACTGCCTGGGTTCAAATCTCAGCTCCCTTAATTATGACCTTGACCTCTCTGTGCCTGAGTTCCACATCTGTAAAATAGGAATAATCATGGTAGTTAATTCAAAGGATTTTTAATGAGTATGGGAAATTATGCTCAACAAAATTCGGTTATCACAGTATAATTAACAATATCATCAGCTTCCTGATAATTATAGATCTTGAGGCAGGAGACAGAAGAGAAGTCTTCTCAACATCCTGCTGTTCCGTAATGTGTTGGTCACTAAAGACAAACTCAACAGTAGGTCTTCCTGTTGTCTTGGTTGAAGTAGATAGGGAAAAATCAGTCTTGGTAAATCATCAGGCTTTATTAACCTTATACCTGGGCAGTACCTTACTCATGAGTATTTACTACATGTCCGCATTATAGTTCTGGGAGCTGCTCAAGGGCACGGGGCAATCCTTATTTAGCTCATTGGCTTTAGTACTTAACGTGGTCCTATATATATCATAGGCATTGATAAATGAATTTCTTATATAAACTCTTAGAAAATATTTTTTCTTGGAAAATATTTTAAATGAAAATATATCTTTACTAAATTACATAAATACTATGTGCTTTTTGTGACTTGTTTAGAAACTACAGACGAGTTTAAAAATCATGTATAGTCCTGCTACCCAGAGATATATAACATTGTGCTATATGATATATATATCTACTTTTTCTATGCACACACACTTTTGTTTTGAACAAAAAAATGGAATATTACAATAAATGCTTTTGGTAGCCTGCTCTTTCATGAAATAATATACAGTGAATACTTACCTTGAAATCAGACACAGTCTTCTGAAATACCATTTTTAATGGGATGCAAGTTACCTAATGTTTATTCTTTAATATTTAGATTACATTTCATTTTATGCATTTATAGTAAAATCACCATTGTTAAATATTGCCACACATGCTCTTTGCTGTCCTCTCACCTCTGCCCATGTGCTCCCATTGTACTGTGCACTTTGCTTATCACAGCCCTTATTATACCTACAGAGTCACCCCGGATCATTATTGACCATTATTGCCTGTTCCTCCACCAGCTTATACATGCCATGCGAACAGAGGCCCCATCTAGTTTCACCATTATAATCCTAGTTTCCAGTATACTGCTTGGCTACATCCAGGGTGCTCAGTGTGTATTTGTTGGATAAATATGTAATAGGTATCATCTTCATCTAATAATCATTCTTTAAAAAGTAAATCATTCTGGGGGCACCTGGGTGGCTCAGTTGGTTAAGCGTCTGCCTTTGGCTTGGGTCTTGATCTCAGGGTCCTGGGATTGAGCCCCGCATTGGGCTCTCTGCTCGGTGGGAAGCCTGCTTCTCTCTCTCCCACTCCCACCGCTTGTGTTCCCTCTCTCGCTGTCTCTCTCTCTGTGTCAAATAAATTAAAAAAAAAAAAAGTAAATCATTCTGAAGGTTCCTATGATTTGTTGTTTGGAGCTGGGTATATCTGGGATATACCCAGATGTGATTTTGAAGGGAGGGTGTGGAGCGTGGGCAGGGGGTAGGCAGGGCAAATCAGGGAGTAACCTGGTCAGGACATCAGGGACAGGAGAGTGAAAAATGTTCTCTTGACTCATCTTCTCCCCTCACACTTTCCAGCAAGAGCCTCAGTTCCTCCCCTGACCTTCAGAATAAAATTCTTGGACACAATGGGATGAGAAACAGACCTTCATTTATTTATTGGGGATTAAGTGAATGGGGGCGTGTATACACTTAACTGGGACTGCCTGAATTATATTCAAAGAATCCACTTCCAAGTCTGTGACTTGACTGAAAAAAATCCCGCTCTGTCTGGGACATGGTAGCAGGAAAAGGACGGGACAGCATTGATGGAGTGTCTGTAGGAGGGACTTTCCTACATCATTGCGTTGCATCTGCTCAACAACCCCGAGAGGTAGAAACAGTTCAGGGCCCCGAGGGCAACCCTACATGAGTTGACTCCTGAGTCTCCTTTCCCAGGTCAAAATATTAGGGAGAATGAATTCTTCGATCTGATGAGGAAATGACTTACAGTTAATACAAACAAATTCTACATTCTGTCTAACCAGGAAGCCATTCCTATTTGTTTAGGTATGTCTTGGATGATTCTCACTTAGGAATTAGTTTAGAAAGTGGAAAAAAAACAACAACACTGATGTAGAGAAACAAAGCCATTTAAAAACTCACGTCTGAGAAGATAGAGCCTTTTACTAATACCTACAGGAGATCTATAAAAAATTAAAAGGATTTCTAGATCACAAATATTTTATTGTATTTATAAAGCACATAAAACATGTTGTACTCACATTGGACTTCACGTATGGTATCCTGGCATCATATTACGGTTTTTTTTTTCCTTCAAAATTTATTGTTTCTTTTATTCCCAGGTGACAATAACGAGTTTGTTCTCTGAGACTTGGTCTTGAAGGATCCATCTTTTGTGATGGTTCCTGCAAAGCATGTAGTAACAGATCAGTAAATACTATCTATATAAACCATGAATGAATCCTATTGGGGCGGTGGTTCTTACCCCAAAATCCTTGGCTAGGTTACATGGGGGTCCTTGAGCTAACTGAAATTTGTGTATAATTCAGATGTCAGTGTCTTCCCTGGGCGTCTTCACACCTAATCTACTAAGGGTGTTTGTCCTTGGATGTTTCAGGACGCTTGGCTGGAGCCTCCAAACCTGGCACGCTCTCTGTATCTCAGGAGATTCTCGGGAAACTTGTCATTTCCTGATCACTTCTGACTGAGTTCATGCCAGGATACTATTTCACCTGTCATTCCATTTCCCCGGTACATCATAGTGGATACGCTTCAGGTTTTTAAAATTTTCTTCATTCAGGTTTTTAAAAATTTGTCCAGAGTACCATTGACACACAGCTGTGTAAGTTGTTTAATTTTATTAAAAATGTGGGGTAAGTATTATGCTGAGTGAAATAAGTCAATCAGAGAAAGACATGTATCATATGACCTCACTGATATGAGGAATTCTTAATCTCAGGAAACAAACTGAGGGTTCCTGGAGTGGTGGGGGGTGGGAGGGATGGGGTGGCTGGGTGATAGACACTGGGGAGGGTATGTGCTATGGTGAGAGCTGTGAATTGTGCAAGACTGTTGAATCACAGACCTGTACCTCTGAAACAAATAATGCAATATATGTTAAAAAAAAAAAGAAGAAGATAGCAGGAAGGGAAAAATGAAGGGAGGGAAATCAGAGGGGGAGACAAACCATGAGAGACTATGGACTCAGAAATAAACTGAGGGTTCTAGAGGGGAGGGGGTAAGGGCATGGGTTAGCCCGGTGATGGGTATTAAAGAGGGCACGTTCTGCATGGAGCGCTGGGTGTTATATGCAAACAATGAGTCATGGAACACTACATCAAAAACTAATGATGTAATGTATGGTGATTAACATAACATAATAAAAAAATAAATAAAATGTGGGGTAAGTTGAAATCAAATACTCTATATTGCTGGTGCGTGTATGTTTCAAACTCTGGCTACTCAATTTATTGAATATTTCTTATTGGCTCTCCTTGCACCTGGAGCCCCTCCCCCCTGCAATCTTACTGGGCACCCACTTCCCTTTCCCATCTGCTCAAATACCAGAGTAACTGATTTTCTTATTTTCTTTTACAGAGAAATTGTGTTCTTTCATGCTTTTTCTTTTAATCTGCACTGTGCATGCCATTAAAAAACATAATGCTTTTGCTAAGCAAATACTCTTGATTCCCCTAAGAATTCTGTCTCCAGCTTTCCCTAAGAAGTACTAGGTTGGGTAGGAATTGTCAGGGGGGGGTCCTTTCAATGGCTATTTCTAAGTGTCCTGCACTCCTCCAAAAGGACAACCCTTAAGAAAATCCTAAATTATTTTATTTCAAGGAGAGACTTTAAAAACTGAATTGAGTTTGAGAGCCTGGTTATTATGCCATTAAAAGAAAAAAAAAGAAAGTTTGGGAAGCTGAATGTCTGGGGATGGATTTAGCTGATGTGCTTCCCAAGAAACACTTAAGGAAATTATTAGCGCTGTGTTATGATATTTTAGTACATTTATTTGGTAGCTCTTATTGTGGAAAAGGATGTATATTGTTTTAAAAGTGACATTTTTACTCTTGGAAGAAAATTGTCTCTTAAACACTTTTAATATGTTTATTTTTACTTATTTTTATTGCTTGGTGAAATAGTAAAATTCACAGCAGTGATCAAAAAATCCTTCTAGGTCATGCTTAGAACCTGCTAGAAATCTGAGTCTGAACACTTAGAAGGAATCCTACCATGCAATCTTTTTTTTTTTTTTTTTTTTTTTAAAGATTTTATTTATTTATTAGAATGAGAGAGAGAGCACATGAGAGGGGGGAGGGTCAGAGGGAGAAGCAGACTCCCTGCTGAGCAGGGAGCCCGATGCGGGACTCGATCCCAGGACTCCAGGATCATGACCTGAGCCGAAGGCAGTCGCTTAACCAACTGAGCCACCCAGGCGCCCCCCTACCATGCAATCTTTTATTTAAATTATACACACATATTTCAAAACATGTTATTTTGGAATCACTGTAGAGGAAATATTTTAAGGTTGGAAGTCCTACCATCCTAAAGGAGTGGTTTTCTTTCCCAGGTTTTTCTTCTGCCCTTGTCCATATGCACACGCACATTTCTATGGTTGTGCTCGTGGTCTTCTATAAAGCATGGCGATCATGTGTTTTGAACCGAACATCACATCATAAAATCTTTTCCACATTACTATAGTCTTCCTAATTAAACATTTTAAAGGATTCATAATTTTCATAAATCAATATGCCAGAGATGACTTAATCGTTATCTTGTGGGCTCATTTATTTGTAAGTTAAACACATATTAATAGTTTAATTTTTTCCGCACATTTAAGACTGGAAAGAATAGTTCTAATGTTGAAAAGTTGTGTAACACCATATGGTGACCAAAGCACTAAAACTGCTCTTTTACTAAGCAGTGTATTTAGCGGGGGGTGCCTACGCTTTCTTGGGGGTGGTGGCACTAGGATATGAACCCAGAGTCCCACAGGCAACATTGCTTTTGACAGTGTAAAAGAGCATGTGAAAATATACTCCCCTACGGAACAGTGGTCTCCAAAGGAGCCTCGGTTGACTTAAACCCAAAAGACTGTGTCCCATCTTCACCAACAATGGGCTAAATAATCTTGACACACGAAAAAAGTGTATTCCAGAGATTTGGCTGAATTGCTTTGTTGGGGGGGGGGGGCGTGCTCGGGACATCACCTCCAAAAGCAGGGCCTGCTCATTCAGACTGTGGAATCTGCTGAAAGGAGTTCTGAATCCAAAATAGCAGGGTGCCCTGCTGTGTCTCACTGGGTGCCCACGATACACTCTGAAAAGAACGTAGGAGGGAAGGCAGGGTGGGGCTGCTGTTCGGGCATTTTGTTGATGAATGATGTCAAACATAAATCTTCATTTGATTCTAAAGAAAACCGAGGGCTGTATCAGGCTGGGAAATCAGGTTATTGTTCAAGAATTGGGGGCTAAGTCTTTTCCTGGGAAAGAAAGATGATTTCTACTTTGGGAGCACATCGTGAGTTTGCAAGAGTTCGGCTGTCACTTTTGCAGAAAGTCTAGAAGTCTCAAGGAGATGCTGCTGCAAGGTTCAGTTACCCACCGTGAGCCTGTTAGACCGGCAGAGATGAGAAAGGTTTTGGGATTCCACCTGTGAGATTTGGGCCAGTCTGAGCCCATGGGTGGAATACACGTGTCAGGCCTGCCAGACCGCACAGGGCGATTAGGCTTGACGGGGTCTTTGCAGGATGCCGGAGGAAGATTCTGGGAATATGAAATGCTCTTCTTACGCTCGGGTGATCCTTGCCTCTCGTTGGCAGTTCCCATGCTGGAGTTTGCTCGGAATGTGCTTTTGTCGGAAATGTCAGGCTGCTCGGACGGAGTGCATGCTCATGGGAAGAGTCAGTGCTCGGAACTCACTCAGAGATACCCAGGCTCTTTTTCTGATGTTTTTTTGATAAAATGAGGGTAACAATGGAATATTCTTCCTGGAAAACCATACCACAGTATTTAAGTGAAAAAAAAAATGGTAGGAGGGAAAGCAGTGTATTTCTCACACGGAATGTAGGGTAGTAATTTGCAGTCTTTAAGTTGATCCTGTCTGGAGATGGCAGTCTCAAGGCCTGTTGTCCGGGTCGTGCACTGACACAGCATGAGAGGGATAATGAGGTAGAGTGGTTGGAGCCTGGGCTACGTCTGGGTTTGAATCCCAACTCTGGCCCCTTATTTGACCTTAAAGCAATCTTAAACTCTGTAAGCTTCATTTCTTTGTCTGTACCCACGGGGCTCTTGTGAAGAGCAAGTAAGATAATTTCTGCAAAGCATGGCATGCACTGCAGGGCACGTCATGCGAAATCCATGATGTTAATGGAGTGGCCTTGATTTGTAGATGAGTAACCTGAGTTGGTTTTCTAGAAAGGTGGCTAGAAGGAGTGGAGTGTCTGGCTCATGAGCTAAATTGAGCCTGTGGACTTGTTTTATTTTGCCTTTAAATATAAGTAAATAACATTTTAAAGTTGACAGATCTCCCGTAAAACCCTATCCATTATTTTTTTTTCCCCAAATGTGGGAGATGTTGCAGCCCCAGACTCCAGGCTCGCCTGACGGGCATCTGCAAAAGCAAATAAACTGCTGGCTCCTTGGGAACGGGACCTGCCCTTTCCAGCTTCTGCCACTGCTGTCTGTTTTCTCTGGAGCCTAGTGACAGTTGGCATTCAGCCCTGTGCTTCCACAACAGAAAAAATCATTTCTATCAGCAGGGAAGACAAACCAGAGAGGCTGAGAGGCATAGAGTTTACGAGAAAATCAGGTGAGAGCGTATTTCTTTGTGGAAGTGTGGAATACACTATTTAAAATGCAAAGAAAGTATAAAATACTATGCTCGGCCCGCTTTACTAATGGATGGTATCTTCGTGGCTCATACGATCCTATTAGCTTGTGAGCCATGATCTGCAGGACCCATGGAAGGATGGAGTGAGTTCTCTGGAGGCTGGAATAGCTCGAAGTGGCCTGTGATACTCAGTTTTCTTAGAGGCACCTAAGGCCGTCTGCTTCATTTCACGGAGTTCCTGCAGCCCTGTTACTCAGGGAGAGAACCGTGGTGATTCCTGAAGAGTGCTTGAAAATCTCAGGCCTCACGGCGTCTTCCCCATCGTTGGCGTGGGTTGGACTAGAACTCTAACAAATGTGTCTTTCTCTCTTTTTGTCCCCCACCCCCACCTTTCTCTCCTCCTCTCTCCTTCCCTCTCTCCCTCAGTTCCTTGTGCAGGTGTACATGTTTCGAGAGTAACAATGTCCACTAGATAAGTGGCCCACAGTGATAAGTAATTTACTTTAGGAGTATGTGTGTGCCTTCCAGAGGTGACTGACAATGAAGTTGAAACCAAGAGGACAGAGGGAAGACACTATAGTGTGGTCACATGGCCCCCAGAGTAGCCAGTAAGACTAGCCAAGGGTGTGCTCACGGGCCATCCCAATTGTTCAGTGGCTTAGCACAGGAAAGATGGGATTTTTGCTCACCTGCCCAGTGTGGGTTTACGGGAGCCCTGCTTGTGACCACAGCTGACAGAGGCTCTGTCTAGTTGCTTCGATCGCTGCCGGTGCCGGGAAAGGGAGAGCCGCCGTGTCCCGGACTGGCCGTTCCACAGCTGTGCTCGGAAGCATCCCACGTCCGCTCACGTTTACTGGCTGAATGCAGTCATGTAGCCGGGTATGAGTTCAAGGGGGAGGGGAAATGCAACTTTACCATGTGCCCAGAAAGGGAGAGACTTGGTGTATTTGTGACTGTCCTTACTGTGTACGTCTTTCCTAAACCCCTCCTAGGAACCTGCACAAACTAATTCTCCTAAGTGTCATCTGAGTAGGAATAACAACGTGTGGTGTCATAATTCATATGTTTTTGGGGGTGTTGGAGAGGCTTTACCTTCGTTGCACAGTACAGTATTGGAGCCGGGCTTCTGATTCTAGAAATCCTTTCTTCCATTTCTGCCATGCTTCTCATTCCCTGGGTCCTCTGAGAATGACGCTCATTTATCTGCATTTGGCTCCCACCCATCTTGTCTTGTTAATATAAATACTACGTTTGGAGAATCAGAATTACCTACTAGTTTGATTTAACCTCCGGCTCCAAACCCTATAGAGAAACGTATTTAAGTGTCTGTTTCTGCTGTTGTCACTGCTGATAATAAACAGTCCTATCTTCTCTGTTAGGCTTCTTACCATTCCGTGACGTGTTTTGCATATTTTGTGCCAAACATGATACTTATTGATTATAAGTGGTATGGGTTTTTGTGAATTGTCTACCTCAATATATTTTGTTTTTTGTAAGAACATAATTCTTGCTTTATGAACATTAAAAAAAACCTTCAAAAGTACCCATATGGCTGGCATGGGCTCAGTGAAGCATGTCACCTCCATTTATGGAAACACACAGAAACTTCCAGTTTCCTTACCTGTATTTAGCTTCATGTTGTAGGAGATCCTTTCTAGTTGGCACCTCAACGTTTTTAAATGCATTGACTTTTTCTGAATGTTATTTGTTCTTTACCCAAAACGGTAAAAGTGTTTGTTTATAGTCTTTTCCACGTGTTCTCCTGAAAACAGAAACATACCCCATTGCTTCATTTTAAATGTATTCCCCTCTTTTCTGCTTGTCACTCATATTTGTTTTTGTCATTCAACATTTTTTTCCCTTCCACCACCTCAAAGTAAATCCTACTTGAGATCTATGAATACATATGTATATTCTTGTTTAGCTATAAATGGCCTTTACTTAAAAAAAAAGTACTTTTTGGTGTGGCTTTGGGCTCATTGTCCAAAACCCTCTATTCTGAATAAAGTAAGAATCTACTTCTTTTATAATTTCCCCAGAATACACTGACCTGTTATCTACTCCTTGCAATCTGACATGAGGAACAAACATCATTTAACTCACATGGCAAAGTTGTGATTTTTAATGTTTCTATAAATAAGCCTTCAAATTAGCATATTCCCAAGGCCTAAGAAAAATCAGTCCAGGATGATAACACCACTAATGAGTAATAACCCTAATTAACCCATGGAAGTACATGAATTGATATGAAAGTACTTTGATAGTAAAAACAATACTTGAAATGCAAGCTACTATTATTGGTAATAAAAATAAGATATAGGATTTATTGAATCATGCTTATTTGCAGGATATTTTACAAATGGTTTGTAACAAAATGGATTTTATAGCACAATAAAAAAGGCAGTCGGTACATTTTATAAATTATATTATTTCTCAAAACAATTTCAATGAATAGATTTATATTCCTTTCACCAGAGTTCAGACAAATTCCAATTGCTAATATTGGACAATAGTTCTTTTATGCACCAAGCGGGGAGTAAATCAAATGTAAAATATAGTCAAAGATAATTTTTGGAAAAGGAAGCATCTCTTGGCAAGGATCTAACCTGGAATTTTCTTATTAATAAGCGAACAGTGTGTTTGGTGGGCTGGATTCTGTTGTGCAGGCTTTCCCATGGACCAATGCCCGGTTCGAAGATTCTTTTCCTGAATACATAAACAGATGTGCACAAATTTTTTTTTCTTTTTTGCCATTTTCTTCACTCAGAAGCTTTCAGAAGAAAGTTCCCCCCAAGTAAAATATTGAATTTAGAAAATTATTTGAAATGCAAAACGTGCCCTTCTGTTCTGCCTTCACCTGGCCTCGACCCTGCTCCATCCCCACTCGGTTTGAGTTGGTGAACATAGAGCTGTGTTCAAGTGTAATGCCCTGATGGCAGTTCCAATGGTGGAGATCATTTCTTCATCTGAAGTCAATTCTGCCACCGAGTGCTTCATCAATGATATTTCTGTTTTCAATTTAGAGATTCTGCCCTGTGAGGAGAAGGCCAACCAAGTCCTTTTTCCACAACATTTTTACCATGTTTTCTGGCACTGGGCAGATAAAAGGCTTGGACAGATGGACAGGCCTTTGATAACTTTTTTGAATAACTCTTAGATGATATTTAAAATCATGAAAATGTAGTTGTTTTTATCCTAATGATTCTCCACCCCGCCCCCACCTCCTAATTCCAATCAGTAATTACTGTGCTCCTGTAATAGTGGGTATGGGCTGGGATCTACTCTCCAAATAAAACAATTGAAGCACATATGGGACTAGAAGGCAGACTATTATTTTTTTAAGATTTTATTTATTTATTTATTTGAGAGAGAGAGATAGCAAGAGAGATAGCCAGAGAGAGCACGAGCAGGGTGGGGGGAGAGGGAGAAGCAGGCTCCCCGCTGAGCAGGGAGCCCGATGCGGGGCTCGATCCCAGGACCCTGAGATCATGACCTGAGCCGAAGGCAGATTCTTAGCCGACTGAGCCACCCAGGCACCCCAAAGGCAGACTTTTAGAAGGCAGATTTACCTTGGCAAAGTGGAGACACATGGGATCTGTATGGCTGGCCCTTTTTAATTATCTCCGTCACTAGGAATGCTATTTCTGCGGTCTCTTGGACCATTGCCCTCTTCAGAAGTCCACACCCTTAGCATCCTGCAATAAATCTCCCTCCCAGAGACTGCCAATACGTGGATGTATGGGCCTTCTCTTCATTTACTAACATCCTAGATTTTAATCTTCACAAGTAACGTGAAAAAGTTATTTAAAGTTTTCTTTTTAAAAAGAAAAACAAGTTAAAGCTTTTGGCTCAAAATCTGAAGAATTCATAGAAAATGTTAACTGCAAGAGAGGAGTTTAAGTTTTGTAACTGGAGGACCACACAGCATGGCGGTGTTCAGTGGTTCATAGCAGGTTTTTTTTTTTTTTTTGCTTTTGAATATATTGAGACATCATGGAACTGAAGTTTGGAAAAGTTGGTGGTTTGTGGGTTTGTGTATTGGCAGCTGGCTCATTTCAACCTCTTGGTGAAATGAAGTTATTTATAACTGCTTTCTTTAGCGTACTCTGTTTTATGTTGAGTCCAACTTACAGCCTCCAAAGCTAAGCACAGTAAAAATGATGTAACAAAGTTTAAACTTAGCAGAAGAATATTAAACAAACAGGCATTTTTTTTTAAAAAGGTGCATTTTTCCTAATTGCAAATATCTTATTTTGCTCCTTTGAGCTTTAACTCTTGATAATAAGTCCTAGTTCTGAGAATCTTTCTCATCCTGAACTAAAACCTCATCTTGAACTAAGCCACGCATACACACACATTAATTTCTCCACTAAATTTTCAGAGGGAAAAACAAAAACAAAAACAACTGTCCATGGAGAATTCTGGCTTTGAGGAACGTACTTCTGTTCTCTTTTTAAAATGCAATTACATTGAAGGCATCAGGAGAGTTACAAAACTAGCAAAGATAATTTAAACATTTTAGTCTATTGAAGAATAAGGTGTAGAATAAGTTCCTTAAGATGATTTATTTTTTCCAAACTTTTCTAAGTTCCACACTTGTTTAGACTAAAAATTATTTATTTTTATTTATTTATTTTTAAAGATTTATTCATTTGAGAGAGAGAGAGAGACTGAACAGGAGGGGCAGAGAGAAAGGGAGAGAGAGAATCCCAAGCAGACTCCCCACTGAGTGCAGAGTCTGATGCAGGGCTCCATCTCACGACCCTGAGATCACAACCTGAGCTGAAACCAAGAGTGGGATGCTTAACGGCTTCTCCACCCAAGTGCCCCTAGACTAAAAATTAAATGCTGGTAGAGGAATTGATGCTATGTAGTTATGTCATTAGCTTAATTAGTTGATGTAGGACATAATGGAGAAGCCCCACTCTGGGGAAGTTGGTTCCTGAACTCGGAGAGGGGCAGGGTTGTGCTTACTGTGTTACTATAACCTTGTGTGGGGGTCAGATCCTGAGAAGACAGGAGAGTGTGAGAGTGCCAAAGCTCGGGTTTTGGTGATAGGCACATCTAGGTGTGCAGAGTAGATCTTAATGAAAGTTTCATTATTGTCATCACTACAATTGCTGGAGGGTCATGGCAGATTTATAAACCCAGTGGCTCTGGAGTCAAGAGTTCCTGAGTTTGAAGCCCAGTTTTTGTACTCACTAGCTCTGTGGCCTTTGACAAGCCACTTACATGCTAATCATTCTCCATTTCCCACCTTTAAAATGAGGACAGTAACACCAATACCAATCTCATAAATTTGGGAGGCTTGAGATCATCTATGAGAAGCACTTAGCGCAGCACTTAGCACTTAACACTCATGAGGTACTATGGTAATAAGCACTCAATAAATGTCAGATACTACAATAATGGAAATAATGGTTATTTGTATTGATTATTATTCATGATCTCTTTTCCTCAGCTTCCCCTTGGATCCCCTACCATAACCTGGTTTTAAAGGGTGTAATAGACCTACCAAGAGCTTCAAGCATGGAGAGCTCCATTGGTTCCTTTTTCTAATTGAGGAGGCTCTCGGTAGTGATGTTCGCTGCCACGGGGGCATGCTGCCATGTGAAGCTTCATCAGTACTCAGTGTTGTGGTCTGGTTTGCTCTTCCTAAGGTCCTTCATGTCTGCAGTTCCCCAAACTGTTGTGCAAAATCAGAGTTGGAGGGCAGAGTGGCCAACTCCTTCAATGGGTTGATTTAAAATGCAACCAAGGTTTTCCTCTTCCTCCATTAAAAACAAATCAAAATTGCTTTCTTGTACCATTGTAATTCCTTCAGGTTATTGTATACATTGTAGTCTTATGAGGCCGGAATCCACAGGGTCCAGTTTCAGTGCAGGGTCAAATGAATAGGTCAGCAAGGACAAGTTAGTTAAAAGAACTTTGTCTGGACTTTTTAAACATTCTCAAAGTGGGGGTACTTACAAATCCCATTTTCCTCTTCCAACCCCTTGTCCTATGTACTACTCTCCACTACTCCCTGCTTTCCATCTCATAGCTTTGTGAGAACTCCATCATTGTCCCAAGCCCCCGTGTCTCCTGTTCCTGTCCTCTTGACTCTGCCTCACACAGGGCCAACTCTTGCTCAAATAAAGTCCCCTGCTCAGAAAATGGTGGGATGGGAAAACTGAGCCAACAAAGTCATGCGTCCAATAATTAGCACCTGTGAATTCACTAGTTTAGAGGAGTTGGCTGGGGAATAGAAGGAAACTCTTGGAGCCCTGGGCTCTGAGATAGGAAGGGGCTATAGTCGTCCTACAGGGGCAGTAAGGATGGGGTGGGATTATATACAGGGTGCCTCCTCCACGGCTCTTCAAGAATTTTCATCTGTCTTCCACCTCTTTCCTAGGCCTGACGTTTGTGTTTAGTGTGATTACAGGGGAAGTACCTTCTGGAAAGGGAGCCCTGGCTCTGTAAAGATTGGATACGCTCAGAAATGATTCTCAATGAGTTGACTCTCTTAGTAAGTTGTCCCTGATTACACAGGTGCTTGATCTCTTGTTTACCGTTCACACATTGAGCACTTAAAAGACGATTATTTGGGAATACAGCCATCAATGCTCATACCGAGGGACGAATGACATTTTCGACAGGTAACGTTGGCCATGTCTTCTCTTCTCCATCCTCAGTAATATTTGGATTACCCTTTAGGATGGCAGCAGCTTCCTAACCTGTCTCTGACCTGTCTTTTCAATCTTCAGTTCGTGCACGCCATGCCGTGGGATTAATTTATCTGAAACACAACTCTGATTTTGTCGTTTCCAGGCTCAGAACTGTGGCTTTCTTTCCCTCCACTCCTGAGGGTACATTGTCTGCATTCGTCAGCGTGGCATCCCGAGGCTCTCCTGAGTGTTCTTCTCTGCCTGCCTGGGGGTCTTAGACCCACTCACTCCTCTGCTCTCCATCCAGAACGAACCCCGGGCCTCGGGTCTACCTTCCCATGCTGTACCTTTGATTACGCTCTTCCTATCCCCCTACTTCTTCAGATCCTCCTTTATCCTTCTGAGCTGAGATCAAATGGAATCTTTTCCCGTTTTACTCCAGTTCTTAAGACACATTTCTACTACAGGTTTTCCCTTTGATTTGTTGGAAAGAAAAAAAAAAAATATATATATATATACATACGAAAATTATTCCTGAGTTATACACATTTAATAAATTCTTTTTGGGAAACATTTATGATCATATAAATCAAGATACTTTTGAAATCTGGAATGTATATGTTAAATGAATATGGGTATGTATACTTGTGTACACACATACGTCAGGGTATAATGTTCATTTACCTAGATAATTCTACATCTTTTGCTTTGAGGGTAGGATGTATATCTAATTCATTGTTTGCCCAAATCTAACAATTGCGCAATATAAATATATGACAGTGGGTGGGGGGCGCCTGCGTGGCTCAGTCGGTTAAGCGTCTGACTCTTGATTTTGGCTCAGGTCATGATCTCAGGGTCCTGGGATCCTGCCCTAGTGTCAGGCTCCGCGCTCAGCATAGAGTCTGCTTAAGATTCTCTCCCTCTCCTTCCCCCATTCACACTCTCTGTCTCTAAAGAAAGAAAATGACAGTAGAATAGACTTGGAGCCTTTGATCATCTAAGGCGGTTCCTTGTACTTGTAGGTATCGAAAATAATATGCAATAATTATTTGCCAGATGTTCATCTTAATAAACTAAATAAAGCATTTGTCTTAAGCTTTCTTAATACACTAGAACACACATACAGAGAAGCGCATGAGCAATAAGTTTATAATTTAATGAATTATCTGAATAATAACCATGGCTCAGATCAAGACCCAGAACCATTCCAGCCCCTCTGAAGCCCACCTCATGCCGGTTCCTGCCTTCTGCCCCCAAAGTGACCATTACCTTCACCATAAATTTGTTTTGCCCATGTTTGAATTTTATAAAAAAAGAAACCATACATTGTGTTTATTACCTTTCTGTGTGGTTTATTTTGCTGAGTATGGTTTGTGACTTTTATTGTTGTTGTTGCTTGTAGCCATGTTCATGAATTTGTATTGTCTTCTGGATTCTCTTGTGTAGGATTTATAGAATATATTTAGCCATGCTAATGTTGATGGACATCTGTGATGTTGCCAGTTTGCATATATTACAAATAACGTTTCTACAAATACTCTTGCACACATCATGTGATATCTAGAATCTATTGGGTATATCGCTGTGATTGGAGTGTCTAGATAATCGGCGATCCATATATTCATTTGAGGCAGAAATTGCCACAGTTTTCCCAAGTGGCTATACCGATTTATACCCCCCTGGTAGGGTATGAGAATTTCCCTTGTTTCACAAACTCTCTAATATTCATTGTCATGATTTTTTTTTTTTTTCGGTTTTAGCCATTTGGATAGGTATGTAGTGGTATCTCATTGTGTTTACCATTTCCCTCTTGATTAATGAAATTAAGCGATTTCTCATATGTTTATTGGCTATTTGGTTGTCTTCTTAGGTCAAAAGCCTTAAAATTTTGCCATTTCCTGGTCACCAGTCCCACTAGAAAATACTTGAAATTTTCAGGTATTTTGCCCAGCTCTCTATGAGATTATAGATCTTGTGTCTAAATTTTAGGAATTCCAGCTATTGTCTGAGTATAAGCCTTTTGCTGATTAAATATATATTATCAATATATTTTCCTATTTTGTAGTTTGCCTTTTAACTCTCTCTCTCTCTTTTTAAAGATTTTATTTATTTGACAGAGAGAGACACAGCAAGAGAGGGAACACAAGCAGGAGGAGTGGGAGAGGGAGAAGCAGGCTTCCTGCTGAGCAGGGAGCCCGATGTGGGACTCGCTCCCAGGACCTCGGGACCATGCCAAAGGCAGACATTTAACGACTGAGCCACCCAGTGCCCCGCCTTTTAACTCTCTTAATAGTAGCTTTAAAAAATAGTTAATCCTTTAGAGGAGTTTTATGTTCACAGCAAAATGGAGCAGAGGGTACAAAGAGTTTCCATACAGCCCTTGGTCCCACATAATCACAGCCTCCCCTACTTTCAGAATCCTGAATCACAGTGGTACATTTGTTATAATTGATGAGCCTATGTTAACACTCATCATCACCCAAAGTCCACAGCTTACATTAGAATTTACTCTTGGTATTGAACATTCTGTGGGTTCTGACAAATGTATAATGACAGGTACTCACCTTAATCGTGTCTCTTGATCAAAAGAATCTCCTAATTTTAGTGTGGTTCATTTCATGAATCCTCTTCCTCATGGTGAGTGCTTTTTGCATCTTAAGACTTCCATACTCATATTAACCTTGTGTAGCCTGACTGACCTTGCTAAATTCACTTATTTTAATAGTTTATCTGTAGTTAAACTTATGTATAGATTGAGAACTTATCCAAAGGTACATGTAGATATAGATATAGAACTTATCCAAAAGTATATAATCTTCTTTTCTAATCTTTTTTTTTTTTTTAAAGATTTTATTTATTTATTTGACAGAGAGAGACACAGCGAGAGAGGGAACACAAGCAGGGGGAGTGGGAGAAGGAGAAGCAGGCTTCCCGCGGAGCGGAGAGCCCGATGTGGGGCTCGATCCCAGGACGCTGGGATCATGACCTGAACCGAAGGCAGACGCTTAACGACTGAGCCACCCAGGCGCCCCTCTTCTTTTCTAATCTTTATGAATTTTTTTTCATACCTTATTTCAGTGACCAGGCCCTCAATTATAATATTGAATAGGAGTGGTGAAAATGGGCATCCATTTCTTTTTGTGATATGAGGGGGGGACATCTTTCAGTATTTCACCATTAAGCATGAGAATTCTTGTAGAATTTTTTTTTTTTTTTGCAGATCTCCTTTAGCAAATAAGTACTTTTTATGTTGAATTTTTACACATTATTTTAAAGTTGTGAATGCATTTTAATTTTATTACATCCTTTTTGTATCTATCGAGATTACTATTGTTACCGATTCCTGGCTTAATTCCTCTGTGGTAACAGTACACAGTTTCAGTCTTGAAGTTTGCAGAGACTTGTTTCATGGCCTAGCATGTGATCAGTTTTAATAACTTGTTTACGCCCTAGGAAATAGTGTGTTCTATAATTTGGGGATAAGTGTTCTACAGCTTGCAATTAAGTTTGTTAAGTGTATTATTCAAATCTTCTATATCCTGATGAATCTTCTGTCTGCTTAGTCTATCAGTTTTTCTTTTTTTTTTTTTTTAAGATTTTATTTATTTACTTGACAGAGAGAGACACAGCAAGAGAGGGAATACAAGCAGGGGGAGTGGGAGAGGGAAAAGCAGGCTTCCCGCTGAGCAGGGAGCCCAATGCGGGGCTCGATCCCAGGATCCTGGGATTGTGACCTGAGCGGAAGGCAGACGATTAATGACTGAGCCACCCAGGTGCCCCTAGTCTATCAGTTTCTTAAGAGATAAGTTGAAATCTCTTAATAAGATTGTGAATTTATATCTCCTCTTAGCACTATCAATTTTTATTTTTCATGTTTTGAGGCTGTTATTGAGAACATATAAATGTAGATTGATAATCCCATTCTGATAAATTAATCCTTTCATTATTGTGAAATGTTCCTCTTCATCTCTAATAGTGTTTATTTTCTTAAAATAACCCTTGGAATTAGTAGAGCTACATCAGCCATCTTTTGGTTTGTGTTCACATTTTTTACTCTAAACCTTTTTTGTTCCCTTATATAAAATTGTTTCTTATAAGATGTATATATTTTTATTTTTTAATCCAGTCAGACAGTCTTTGTCTAGTAATTGGAGTATTTAATCTGTTCATTAGTTTAAGTACTGGTACATTTTTGGCTTAAATCGATCATCTTACTATTTGTATCTCCTTTTCTATTTGATATTCCATTTTTCCTCCATCAGTTTTTCAATTGTATATGTTTTATTTCTATTATTACTTATTCTAGAAATTACAACATGCAATGCATCCTTGAACTAGCAAAACTAAAGACAAATTAATACTTTTGTTACTTCTCAGACAGTGCAATGCCTGACAACACTTTTACCCCTACTGATCCCCTCCTCACTTTCCTATTATTGTTGTTAGATGTTTTTATTGTTTTATGCAGCAATTGTTCATATTGATGTAACTTCATATTTTTCCTTTCTGTGATAATTTTCCCCTTATATATTATTGCAATCATCTACTTTCATTTTCTTTCTTCCCAAAGAATATCTTTTAGTGTCTTCTTTACGGTGGATCCATTGGTGACAAATTCTCTAGTTTTTGTTTCCCTGAAAATGTATTTATTTGCCTTTACGTGCAAAGGATATTTTTGCCAAGTATAGAATTCTATGTTGGTGGTTTTATTTCCTTCCAGCCCTTTGAGTTTACCACTCTGTTGTTGAACGGCTTTCACTGTTTCCACTGAAAAGTCGACTGTAATCTTACTCTTGCTACTGTGAAGGTGGTGTTTTTCTCCACCTGTTATTAGGAGATTCCCTTTGTTTTTGATTGTAAGAAGTTTACGATGATGTACCTAGGGTCGTATGTGTTTGTGTTTTGTATTTATTGTGCTAGTGGCTTACAGTGCCTCTTGAAATTGTAGCTTAATAGATCTCTCATCAGTTTTGAAAAAATTCATAGCCATTACGTCTTCAAATATTGCTTCTGTCCCATTCCATCTTTCTTCCCCTTTTGGGACTCCAATTACATATAGGTTAGACCTTTTCCTTATGATCCCATGTCTCATATCCTTTATTTCTCCCTTTTTTAAAATTCTTTTTCTCTTTTTCTTTTTATTCTATTTTCTTGGGATTTATATTCTAGTTTACTAGTTTTGTCTCCTGCCATTCAGTATAACTACAGAATTATTAAAATTCAGTAACTGAATTTTTTTCAGTTCTAAAATTTCAATTTCTTTTATAGTTTCCAGTTTTCTCTTGAAATTAACAACATTTTCATCGCATTCCTTAAACATATCTATCACAATTATTTAAAAGTGCCTATCAGGTAGTTTCAGTAGCAGGATTCCCATGGGTCTGCTTTTGTTGTATGCTTTTATTTTTTCTTAGCTTTTTGTTTTGTTGTCTCTTGGTGTACCTGTTTCGGATTGAATCCTGGATGATGCGTGTGACAATGTGAGATCATTTGAGACTCTGATGTTCATGATCTCCCTCTGCTGAGGAGGGAGATCACTTTTGCTCTTGAAGAGCAGGCTGACCACTTTAACCCATTACGGATCCAACAGGTTCAACGTGCGGTGTCTGTCTTTTTGATACTGGATTGTTATCGGTTGAGGTTTGGCCTTCATGGTTTTGAACTGGTTGGGCCTGAACTCCAGTTTTTGTCCCTCTGGCCCCATGAGACATTTAGAAGCTTTGTCAACTTCTTAGCCTCTCAGCTTCTAATTCATACTCCGTTATTTATCTTCTTTAGGAGTGTTTTGTAATTTGTAAATGCCTCCAAAAGGACGCTGAATGTTGGGTTTGCCTCCCTGGGCTTTGTTCTTCTCTGAGATGTTAGCCCTTCCAAACCCTATTGCTCAGGAATTTTTGCCTTAAACATTTTTTTGCTGGTGGGTGGAGGGAGGGGAAATTAGCTTTTCTGGTTATTCTTGGTGGGAGAGTTTGCCAGTAGCGAGCTAATTCTTTATCAATAGAAGAAGAAATTGATAAGAAAATCTCTTGAATAAATACCAAAAACTCTTTAATTGAGACAAGGAAAATAGGTTTTTTTCTATTGAAAGGAAAGGAACAAATAAGCACTTAATTTCGGCTCATTGTCTTTAAAGCTTTGAAAATTATAAAATCTCAAAACTAATTTTTTAGAACTTCAATGTGCAGTTTTAGAGCAATGCTAATGTTTAATTTCTAACTTGAAAAAAATGGCATACTTTATATGCTATTAGAAGTATGTGCCAGTTGTTGGCTTGAGTGACTTGATATTTTTCCTCTCCTTTCCAATTTACTGTCAATAAGTTAATGAATACTTGACATTTCCAGTACTTCGATGAGAATCACAGTTTTCTGATTTAGTTTGGTTCCAGTAACTGTATAAATGTCCAGTTTCCATTCCTAGGACTAAAGAAGTTCTAACAGGTAGCTTAATTGTTTGAAGATTTGCTACCTAATGTCAAATGGAAGCCAACAGGGTTTACCTGTTACTTTTATAATGGATTTGTTCAAGAAACATACGCAGTGTTTTTTGCTCAATGTGGAATGGAAAATCTGGACAGTAGAGGGTGCAATTGTACCTTTAGTTCTGTAGGTTAGCCCTCAGAAATTAGTATTTAATAGTTGAGGGAAAAATGTGAAGGATGTACTGTGTGCTGAGGCTGTGTACTATTTATGGAAATATATTTGAAATAAACCATGCAAAGGGGAAGTATAAATTTCACAACAATTTGCTTAACTTTGTACTTTTTAAAAGTGACAAAATTTCAATTAGATCCCATTTTCTACAAAATATTATTTTTAACTGAATAAAATATTTATTATCAAGAAAGGCATACTTGATAACATATTTTTCTTTTATAAAGCTTAATTACTATTGATCATGATATTTTTCCCCTTAGGAAATCCTGCGTCCAAAAAGATGATGTATAATGATAACTGCAATGTGAGACTCCTATTTCTTAGGAGGAAAAATGTGAATAAGAACCAGTAGAGATAAGTAATGCAGTGTCAAGAATGTTCTTACATTCACATCGTTACTAACATTCAGGTTTTATTGAAGGTCCAGAAGTGTCAAGCAGTTGCAAACCAGAACCTTGGGTTTCCATTCAGACTCTGCAGTAATTGCACTGCAAGGCTTCGTTTATAAAAATTTGTGGCGTGTATGTGTACAAAGCTTTAAGTCTTTGTCTCCAAATCTGACTCTTCTGTGGAAGAGGAGGTGTCCTTTTATATTTTTCATAGGAAATTTTCAGCTTTGGCTTTGGTAACTGTCAAAAATTACCTTTATTACAAAATCTATACAGTGCAGTAAATTTGGAGAACTTAGGAAGCCTTTTTGCTGATTTTTTGAAATTATAGGAAACATCTACTTGAGAAATACTCCTTCTGTGCATTAACAAACTATCTATTTCTGTCTTTGGGTTTAATTGAACAGCTGTTTAACATTGAGATTATCGCTAGCACCCAAAGGTTAGCGCTTTGGCGTTCAGTTGACTGGTAGTAAGGTTATGATTTTGTTGGAAGGGCCAATTCTGATATTTTAAGGAAAGAGCAAAAGAAAGAACAAGAGAGAGGAGAAGGAGATAAGTCTATCTACTTTCCTAATTAAGTTATTGGATAAAAATACTTTGGGGGATTAATTTGCTTTTGAACTCCGTTTCAATCGAAACTTCTGAAGCTTTTATCAGTGAGGTGACAGGTTAGAACTCGAGCGCTGGTGAATCAGCACCGCCATAACTTAAAAGCACCTTGATTGGAAACATCTGCTTTCAAAATACTATCAGATGGCATTAATAGCTTTTGAAAGAAAAAGCATTAAGAAGGACTCTCAAAAACAGGCCAACTCCAAATACGGCCCTCAGCTTTTTGGAAGGAGCAGTGAGGGCTTGGGAAGAAACCGAAGAAAGAAATTGCAGAATTGACTGTGCCTGTGGAATATGACAGAGCACTGAACCTTGAAGACAGTGTATTATAGGCCTAAAAGTAAGAAAGACTCTGGGATTATGGTGATTTAAAAGTACATTAAGACAGTTGATTGTCTAGGTGCGATTTTTTTTTTCAATTTAATTAAAAAACAAAACAAAACCCCAAACCCAAACAATTCACTCATTTCTCCCACCTTCCCCATCCCCCAGCTGTGGCTTTTTGCAGTTTGTCTAGGTGCAATTTGAAAAGGTGGAAAGGTGGTTGGGTATCAAGAAATATTGTTTCCTAGAAATATTCAGGATGACAGGTAGAAAACCGTTATCGTGGGTCTTAAGCAGGGAACGATGTTCAAAGAGTGATACCTCTGTGTTTTTTTCTGCATTTAAAAAAACCAGGTTTAAATTAAGCCTATGATATATTTGATTTATTATGTACAGAAAGGACATGCAGCATTATGGGGAGCTAAAGCATCAGTTGTCCGAAAATGACCATATCATAGTTTTCATGTCACCTTTTGCTATCTTGTTGCTGAGAAATTCATTACCTGTATTCACTTCTAAGCTGTATTTACCATATTGATGTTGGTTTTCAGTACACACACACACACACACACACACACACCCAGTTGACCTTTGAATAACATGGGGGTTAGGGGCGCTGACCCCCCGTGCAGTCGAAAATGCTCATGTAATTTTTGATTCCCCCAAAACATACCTACTAATAGTCTGTAATAATCTGCTGTTGTCTTGAGGCCCTACCAGTAACGTAAACAATCGACTAACACATATTTTGTTCGTTATATGTATTCTATACTGTATTCTTACAATAAAGTGAGCTAGAGAAAAGAAAGTGTTATGAAGAATATCATAAGGGAGAGAAACTGCATTCACGTAGTACTGGAGTGTATCAAAAAAATCCACGTGTAAGTGGACCCTCACATTTCAAACCTGTGTTCATTCAAGGGTTAACTGTGTGTGTGTGTGTGTGTGTGTGTGTATACACATATATATACACACATATATATACCCCATATAACAACCCCTCCCCACACACATCTCTACTGTATACACTTCATGGGTGCACGCCCATATTATAGTTTCAAAGGTTTTGCCTATGGTGATTGTTCTAAGTGGTTAGGCCCACCTTTGAGGCACCTGTTCAAGGGCAACGGATACCACAAACATTTCCAGGAAGAACATAGGAAATCGGTGCTATTTAAAAAGCAGACAAACATGTGACCTGCCTAAGACCCATGATACAGGGTAGCTGCGCCTTGGGTGGTCATACTGAAGTTTGAGGCTTAGGACACATGTATTTCCAAGTGACACCCACGTGGGGGGATGTCCGTCTCTGTATTGTGCCAATGGATATTTAGTTCAGTTTGATGGTTTAATCTCTTGATGGAGAAAAGGTGGAAAGGGACCTGTTTTCTGTTTATTGGCTGTGCTGTGTTGTAGATACTAGATAAATATTTCTCAAATTCATTCATTTAGTCAGTGCAATGGATAAATATATAGGGAGGGCTTATTTGTTCTAGGTGTTGGTGGATGAAGTAGACGTAGTTCCTTGTTTCCTTGGAGTTTGCAGCCTAATGATAAGATAGCTATTTAACAAATATCCTTGAAAATGATATATAATTATAAATTGTAAGTTCTATTACAAGGGAAAATATCATGGGGATGATTCAGAAGAATTAGCAGAGGAAGTGATATTTTAGGAGAGAAGAGAAGAATGAGTTCATTGAGTTAATGACTCAAATGATGGAACTGCTGATTGGGAGGTGGTGGGGTTTAGATTTTAGGGTCATGAAAGGGGTTGGATGAAGGATTTCAAAGGCAGAAAGAGAATCACCAGTAGAAAAGCTGTGAAATGTTAAAATGAAATTGCTTGGTGCCTGGACATTATAAGAACTAAAAGGTCAGTATAACACTTACGTGATTAATTATTAATCAATTGCTCTCCTGATCTCAGTCCCATTGTAATTTTTCCTTGACCGTTTTCCTAGCCTGAGCACCAATCCAGTGGCCCACCCTAATTTTAAAGAGAGAAGATGTGATTGTGGGTCAAATGGCGAGCCTCATCCTTCCTGTGAGCACCAAATTTGTCATGTTCTCTGGTTTTCTGTCATGTCGTCAGCCCTGGTCAGAGACTGGGTGAATTGTGACTTTCAAGGGGAGATGCTGATGGTTGGCAGTCCCATCGGTGGGATCAGGACTGTGTGTTCTGATCCTGCTGCATATGTAGATACCGATGAGGGATTCACAGATGGGGAGGCTGCTTGTAGCTTTCCATAAGTTGCCTAATTTACCTTTAAACATTCACTATCATAGGGGTGCCTGGGTGGCTCAGTCGGTTAAACATCTGCCTTCTGCTCAGGTCATGATCCCAGGGTCCTGGGATCCAGCCCCGCATCAGGCTCCCCGCTGCAGGGAGTCTGCTTCTCCCTCTCCTTCTGTCCCTCCCCCTGCTCCTGTTCTCTTGCTCTCCCTCTATCTCAAATAAATAAGTAAAATCTTAAAAAAAAAAAAATTCACTATCAAAAATACTCAGGTTCAACACTTAAAGTATTAGATGAAAGAAAGTCTAGTTGTTTGAATCAACTGTGTATATTTACTATATATTTATTTTGGAGATTGATAATATATATTGGAAATTTGGAAGTTACATGAAATAATGCAGAAAGAAATCTGCTTTACCAAACTTTTCTCAGTGTTTCCCAAGCATTTTTGACTGTGGGGAAACCCCCACCCCCTTTTTTTAAGGAACTAGTGCTCTTTAGTTCACACTTGGAGGAAACACCACATTATAGTATCCACTTGACTGGTGAGAGCTCTCAATTAGAGTTACGGGCTTGCTAGCAAGGCTGTTCACTGACCACTGAGTTTAGCCATTCCACCAGCTGTTACCATATGCTGCTTCTTGTGTTTTCTTCATTAATTATTCTGATTTCTCACAATTGGATATTCCCTGGTTGCAGAATATGAAAGTCATGTAATATGTTAAAAATTTGCTATGTAGGTAGATTGGTGATTAAAAGAACATATCCTGAGAATGTGTAAGTACAAAATTATTTTTAGGAAAATACTAATGTAATAAGATTTTAAATGCTGTATGTTTCAATGCATTTTGAAATATGTCTTTACTGTGTGAAAATTCTTAAGAGTACTCCATTGGGAAATATTAAATGAACAAAATCATCTTTTGGCATATTCTGAAGTTTTTATACCTTAAAAATGTCTCCAATGGTCTAAGACCGATTACAGGATTTCAGGGATTCAAACAAGTATCACCATCTATATTTTGAAAGTTCTATGTTAGGTTTAAGGTGTTACCTTTTAATTTGTACGAATGGGAGATAAATTTTCTCTGTCTTGGTAATGATGACTTTTGTATCACAAAGACTTTTAAAACCCTGTGATGGGAGGAGACCTGAGCTGCTGTGTCTGAAAAATGAAAAAGTAAGCGAGGTGGTTTACTCTATTTCCCCTGGTATATCCACCTCACGTGCTCACCTCACTCTGACATAAATGAGGGTTGATTAGGAGGGTGTGGTTTATATTTCACACCTCTGGCATATGCCTGACTTTGAAGCATTGTGCAAATGTATACACACACACGCAGACACACACACGCACACACACACACACACAAACACACACACACACACACACACACACACACACCCCTGCACGTCATGTCACGTACATCTCCATGGAACAAGTTCCTTACGGTTTCAGTATAAGGAGAGGCATAATAGAACTAATTAGATATTTTAAAGACCTTTTGATATATTTTGTTTTCTGCACAAATTAAAGTGTTCTCAATTGGCCTTAACAACTATCACCTATGAAGAGATAGGTGGGATTTTCATGTGAACTGAATCAGGCTTCAGTGTGCACTAATCATAAAGCACAAAGTGAAAAAAATAGCATAACTTTAAGAACAGGATGCTGGGAATGGGCATAATTGGGTTCTAAACTTGCTTCTGTCTTGGGTGAGTCATTTGACTTCCTTGGCCTTTAAATTTCCTTAAATTTAGAATTAGGATGTTGAATTACATAATCTCAGTGGTACATTTCATCTACAATTCTGTGATATCCATTATGAGTAAAAAATAAGGACGTTTTTGCTGCCTTTTTTTTTTTTTTTTTTTTTTGGCTGCAGGTGGGAAAGGGTGACATGTCCATCCCAGGCAAGTGCTAACAGTCTTTTAGTTCTCTGTATTTTGTGAGTGCTGATGATAGAGGCAGAAAGTAACTAAATTAAATAATGGAGTGCATGAAGAAATGCTGTGATATCAGGTAAGTTTCAGTGCTGTGACTGCTAAGAGAATGTTACTTGCTGTGTAAGAATAGAGGGTCTGACCAGTGGAAACTGCAAAGTGAAAATAAGCAATTTCCACCAAGTTCTCTATGTTCCTAACAGCAGCAATTGCTTTTAACATTCCACAAATAAATGTTTTGAAGATTTCCCTGTCATTTTTTCCACTTAAAATTGTGTATTCAACATAGATGCTTTTCTAAGAAGGATAGATGGTTAGAATTTTGGCTGTACTGTATTCTATGGAAAACTTAGATGAATTTTCCATAATAGCTCCCCAAATTAACTTTGATATTTGAGTAAAAACATTCTTACATAATGCAGTGACTCAAGACAGACACTGAATATTCTGCCTAATACCAAAAAAGGGTAAAAAAAGGTCTCTATTTGATATTTATTTATATGGGGCATTCTTACCTACCAGATCAAATGCCTGTGCTTTGTGCTTTGAAAAATGATTTTTAAAAAATACAGTCTGGACCAGGGAGAAATTAACCGAGTCTTTTAAATAAAATGTGCACTGGGCAAGGTGACTGGTAATTTTACAGTTGGTTACAAATGCATAGTGAAAATATGTGTCTCCTGGGCCCCAACTTGGGTTTCTCTTCTTGAGCCATGGGTAATGCCTTCATAAACATCAGGTCCTATGTCTTGACCCTAGAATGACATCCATTTGCTTTACCAGCCTACCACTTCATTTGCCTATCATTAAAGATGGATTTCTGGATTTCCATCTCATGATGATTATATAAAAGTCACAATATCAAGAGTTTTCTGAATTTGAAGTTAGGTGCTATTTACTTGGCCATTAAATTCATGAGGATGAAGATCTCTGGATGCTTTCCTACTAAGTATTTTTGCTCTTGCCTGCAACTTCCCCTGTCCTCCAGATCGCTGACATTCTCACAGGGCAAACAAATGCCTTGTTATCTTTCTGTTGCCTCATCTGTTCATTTGACTCACCGATAAAAGCCCAGTTCACTCAAACTTCTATTTTATTATCTTTCTTACATCTTCAGTACTTTCTCACTTCACCAATTTTAGTAAGTTCACTAGCAAAATGTAGTTTTAGTTTTTACTTTCAATTTTGATTACAAAACATGTGGGTTGAAAATGGCCGAGTTTTATTCGCTATTAAATGCAATTTAAAATAAGAGCAGCAACCGAAAGTCATTGATT
The DNA here is from genome assembly GCF_004348235.1 of Phoca vitulina. Classification (NCBI taxonomy): domain Eukaryota; kingdom Metazoa; phylum Chordata; class Mammalia; order Carnivora; family Phocidae; genus Phoca; species Phoca vitulina. Next base: position 12,643,700 of record NW_022589746.1, read on the forward strand.
TCAGAGCTGTTCTTCTATAAGCTACATGATATCAAATATGCTCTCAAATATGATATCAAAATGCAAAATTACATTCTCAAATATTTTTGACTATCTTGTGGAGAATACTGATGCATTAACTTACGAAATGATGTGCATTTATATATGAGATTAATCACTGAAATAGGACTGAGAAAATAAATTTATTAGTCAAACAGGAGAGATATTACAATGTTGCATACTCATGTATACATTCACTGGGCTTAAAATGTAGCAAAATAATATTTCGTGAATAAAATCTTTTAAATTCCATTTTATGCATTTTAAAATTCTCCATTCATGAAAAAAAATATGGAAACCCAAATTCCATTCTCCTTAAAAACATTTCATTTCTTCCATTATTTGGAAACATTATTTGGAAATGGGCAGCTTCCTGAAGAGTCCAGAGAAGTGTTCTTTTTGGCAGACAGTGCATGGGTTTTCATGAACAGTACTTCAGGCTCTGTAATAACATGCCATCCTTTTAAGCTGTGGAATATAAGAATTCATTTCAACTGATATTAGGCATGACACTAATTCGGTATTAAACTCTAAGTACATTAGCAATTATGGTACAATGCACTATTACTTTCCAAATCTCTGCAGTAAGTTTTTCATCATTAATGGTTTATGTTTTTTTTTCTTTTCCATGAAGAACATATCATGCACACAAGTTTAACTTCAACAAGCCAAACCATTAGAATTTTTACTTATATCCATTTAAATATGGATTCCTGATGACTGAATCCACCACCAAATATAGTCATAAGAATAATCTAATTCTGTAAGAGTTAATCAAATAGCAGGTGCTTTACTTATTGTGCTTTATCCATAGAAAGCCCATATGTCTGAAGTCCAGATTTTTATAAAAACAGTAAACCAAAAGGAGAACCTAAAGTCTCTAATTTATCAAAGTGCAATTAAAATTCTATCATCTGACTCATGCCCTTATAGCCCAAAGACAGTTTCTGTGGTATCTTCTTATGCATTGAAATAGGATGATTGTTTCCTTAAAACATATTGACACAAACAAATGTGTAAGTGGGTTTGTAATGTGCCTAAGTTTGACTTTTCTATCTGTAACTTCGAAGGCAAAATTTGAAAATATTGATAAAGTAAGGAGGTCCAGCAATCCTGAATTAAATAGGGTGACCAACTGTCCTGGTTGGTCCAGGACCAAGGGGTACCTAGGACTTCAGCTTTAAAACCGGGATAGTCCTAAGCAATTTTAGTATTAAAACCAGGACAATCCCAGATAGATGGGTGCAAGTTAGTCACCTTCAACAGGAACGAAATGGTGCTGGAGTGAAGACAATTTTAGGAAGAAGAACTTCTAAAAGTTCTCTTTCCGGCTCTTTCAGAATTTTCCAAATTTTTCCTCTTTCCACCTCCCCAAGTCAGGCTAAAAATGCTAAGGATATTCTTCTCTCTCTGGATCGAGAGTCAAGACCTTAACAACAGTTCGAAGTCCTGCAGAAGATAATGAGGGGCAGGGAGTCAGAGGTTGAACTCTGTATCCCATGGTCTGGATTTGAATCCAGGCTTTGCCATCCGTTAGGTGGGTGATACCCTGCCTCCAATTTTTTCAAATGTAAGTGGAAGTAATAATAAAGACTGCCTGGTGGGGTTGCATTAAACAGTGCCCATTGTGCATTAAGAGTTCAAGGAAGTGGGGCGCCTGGGTGGCTCAGTCGTTAAGCGTCTGCCTTCGGCTCAGGTCATGATCCCAGGGTCCTGGGATCGAGCCCCGCATCAGGCTCCCTGCTCAGTGGAAAGCCTGCTTCTCCCTCTCCCACTCCCCCTGCTTGTGTTCTCTCTCTCGCTGTGTCTCTCTCTGTCAGATAAATAAATAAAATCTTTAAAAAAAAAAAAAAGAGTTCAAGGAAGTTATTTTTATTGTGGCCTTGATGAAGATTAGCAATTTAGAGCATGCCAGCATGTCTACTGGTAATGGTCACTTTCCTGTTTCTTAGAGGTACTTGTTAGCTGCAGCAGTTTTCTATAAGGGGTGGCTTCCATCACCTAAAAAGCTCAGCTGTGTTTTGTTTGTTTCTACTCAAGATATGTACATGAAATGGCAGAAGAAAATTTCATACTTAGGACTCTTCCGGGAAATGTGGCATCAGTGGAATGGACACTTGGATGAGTGTCCTTTTGAGGCTAATTATGGTTTTCGTGAAGGATGATAAATTCTACAGACTTTATTTTCTTAAGAGCCACTATGAAGCTGCGTTATTGAATGCCTCCTTAAATGGTTGTGAGATTGAATCAGGAAGGCATGATACAATGTATTCTTAGTCATGAGGGATGGGTGCAAAATTGAAGCGCATCAATATGCCAAGGTGGGTCTGGCTACTGGTAGAACTTTGCTCCTCTTAGGGCGGGGACAAAGAGAGACCAGCTAAAGAGCCAGTTGTGAGTTGACTATGGAATTCTAGAGTATGAACTCAGTTCCTTCAGCATTGCATTGCTCTGTGTTTTAGCATCTACCATGGAGACCTCACCCCATGATATAGGCAGTGGGAGAGCTCGGTAGATCCCACTCCACTCCATTTCAGGTTTGTGTATTCACTTCCTAGTAAGCAGAAAGTAGACTTGTGCCAGATCTCTGATCTTATAGTTTAGCCAACTTAACTTACCATGGGACACATAGTACATTTGTCTGTTGAAATGTAACTACGGGACTTTGATTTTTCACATAAAATTTATTTCCAGCATTTACCAAGTACAATACAAAAGATGTTTAAAAAAAAGATTGGGATCACTCAAAAGGTTGAGATGGAAAACCAGGCCCCTTAAGATCTAAACAACCAGTCAAGAACATCATTGCAAAACTTACTTACAATATTTACTTTGACCTCAAGAATGGAAAAGTCGAGAATTCTGGATTTTGCGTATGTAATTATAAAGTGAGGGGGGAATTAAATTATTCTTTTCATAGTATAGGCTAATATAACCTGATACATCCTTATACCTTGAATACTTTTTAAAAGTGTAAGTCAGTTGTAACAGTCTTATGTTTTGGCCATTTTACTTTCTTTGCATGTGTTATAACAGACTTCTGACTCTCAAGATAGACAGGCTTTCTACAAATGAAGAATCTTCTCTACTTTGTGCTGCCCAAAGACATTAAGTGACTCCATTTAAGCCTCAAATGAACCTTAAAACATAACCCTGCTTAGCAACTGTCTAGAGATATCCCCTGTACATTGCTTCTATTTCTAGACATAAACTCTTGGCCTCAAGGACCCCTATATAGATCTATAGGAAAAAAGGCATTTAGTTTTAAACATTTTCCCATGGAAGAGTCCCCATAGGTTAAATAAAGTAAGAACTTGGCCTTTTGCCTGGGACAAGGAAATTGTCACAGAAGCTCTCTTTTAGGATAGAGTCAGTTATACAAAGCCACAGACCTTCTGCTTGATTTAGTTTTAGTTAAAAAAAACAATTCAGAACTATTTCACTGATGTCAGTATTTGTAAGTTACTCATGGTCTGTTCATTATCAATGAAGCTGTTTCAAGGATTATCTACTTTATGTATTACATTCTGAAATAAATGCATTTCTGAAAATGTCTGTGTTGGAAAGCAGAAAAATTAAGTGTCTTACATCACCTGTGCTAAGAGCATTAGATCATGACCTGAGTGGAAGAATGTTTAGGATTGTACATCCTTTGTCATGCACACCTCTAATTACAAACAGATGCACTTTTTTTTTTTTTTTAAAGATTTTATTTATTTGACAGAGAGAGAGAGACAGCGAGAGAGGGAACACAAGCAGGGGGAGTGGGAGAGGGAGAAGCAGACTCCCCTGCTGAGCAGGGAGCCCCATGCAGGGCTCCATCCCAGGACCCTGAGATCATGACCTGAGCGGAAGGCAGACGCCTAACAACTGAGCCACCCAGGCGCCCCAACAGATTACACCTTGAATCAAAAAGTTGGTTAATGTGCCATTGGCTAGTTGGGTTTTTATTTTTTTCCCTTTCTTCTCTTAGCTCAGATAGAAAAAGTTGTGTATTCAAAAGTAAAAGCAATTTTTTTTTTTTGGAGACTGATATGTTCATTCTTGGCTAAGTTTAGTTTCCAGGGAATAGTTCTGGATTGCAATTCGATTTTAATGTATTTTCTGTCGACTTTTAGTGTTAAGAAATGGCCAAATAGAGCACTGGTTTATAACACTGAGTGCTCAGGAATAGTAATTAGGGGCCTGCTAATAAAGGTGCTATAAAGTTGGATGAGTTGGTGAAGATTTAGCTAAATATTAGGAATTTAGGTGAGTAGTAAGTAAACATTTGTGGATTCTAAACATGTGTTCAGATGATGGGAGAATCCCCCTTCCACAGAAGAGATGCAACCTAGTTGTCATCATTTTAGGAAAGACTAAGTGGGCGGGGATGAGGGGGATGGGTAGAGGTGGGGTGATATAGCACAATTTTCTGCAACCCATCTGAGTTCCCCCTTCTCCTCATGATCCCTCCTATTCACAGTTTGTGTCTTGCCATTCAAGTGTAAGGAGACCTTTCTAACAGCTTGGTTGTCACAGAGGGAATATTTTTAAAGATACAGTTCAATTTCAGGATGGACTTTTTGGAGCTCGGCACGGATTTCCCACCCCCCTCCACCCCCTCCTGTCCCCCACCCCAAGTTAAGCAAATGGAAGACGCGAGGCCCAGCCAGAAACTCTTCCGAAGACACTAGCTCAGGTGGGAGGGAGAGCTGAGCGGCCTTCTCGGGCCCAGACCTGAAAAGAGTTCCTTCGTGTGAGTTTGGCAGGGGCGGGAGAGAGCCGCCCCACTTGGGGAGAGGAGCCAGAAGCCCCGCCCCCTTCGCCCCTTCCCCAAAGGCACCTGCGCGTCAGGGAGCCCCCCCCGCCCCCCCGGGGCACGGGCTTCTATGCGGCGGGAGGCAAGTTTCTTCTCCAGCCACCTGTGCGAGGCGCTCCCCGTGGGAAGGGTGGCGTGAGCGAGGGGAGAGCGCGGCCACGCAGCTCGGGAGCCTCTGCTGGGGAGGCCGGCGGCCAGAACACCTCCGGACCCCGGAGCTTTTCGGATGCCGAGCCCGCCCGGCCCGAGGACGCGGCCGGGACCGTAGCCCAGCGGCCTCGAGGCCGGGGTGCCGGGGTGGCGGGGAGGGGTGGGGGGGGCGGGTGCCCCGGCTGGCGCCTCCCCGGTCTGCGCGGGGTCCTCCCCAGCGTCTCCCCCACCTCCCCCACCCCGAAGTGGCGCGCCCGCCCGCTCCGCCCCGCCGCGCGGCTTATCAGGCGCCCCAGGCGTAGCGCCCGCTTCCTCCGGCGCCCGCCGCCCTGCGCCCGCCTCCGGCCCTGCGCTCGCCGCGCCTCGGCTCAGTCCCGGCTTGGACCTGCTGTCTCGCGGGCCCCGCGCTCAGCCTCTCCGGCGGCCCGGGAAGTGGGAGCTGCACGGAAAGTCGGCGCCGGAGCGGCGGACTGGGCATGCTCAGAAGCCAGGGCTGGCTCTGGGCTCGAGTAGGAAGCGTCTGCACTCGGGAGGCAGCGGCGACTTTGGGGAAAGTTGCCCGGAGAGGGGAGCAAGCCCCAAGGCGCGCGGCAGCGGCGGGCAGGCGCCCCGGCGGCCCGGAGGAGCATGGGCACCCTGCGGGATTTACAGTACGCGCTCCAGGAGAAGATCGAGGAGCTGAGGCAGCGGGATGCCCTCATCGACGAGCTGGAGCTGGAGTTGGATCAGAAGGACGAACTGATCCAGAAGCTGCAGAACGAGCTGGACAAGTACCGCTCGGTGATCCGGCCGGCCACCCAGCAGGCGCAGAAGCAGAGCGCCGGCACCTTGCAGGGCGAGCCGCGCACCAAGCGGCAGGCGATCTCCGCCGAGCCCACCGCCTTCGACCTCCAGGATCTCAGCCATGTGACCCTGCCCTTCTACCCCAAGAGCCCACAGTAAGCAGGGGTGCGGCGCCGGGTCCGCGCGGCGCCCTGTCGGTGGGGAGCTGCGGGTCTCTGTCTTGTGTGTCGGCCCCCGCCCCTCGCGCTTGCCATGTCTGTCCTCATCCTCAGAGATGTTGCATTCTAACGGGCACTTCTCGCGCGCTGTGCACGTTTCTCAGAGCCACACTCGCTGCACCTACGTTTGCCTTCCGTGTCTTTGTCAGATATCAAGCTATTTTTTAAAAATAGACATACACATTCGTATATGCCACCCACCGCACATAGTTTGAACGCGCCCCAGGTGTGTGTCCGGCCGTGTGTGTGTGTGCGCGCGCGCGTGTGAGTGAGTGAGTATGAGAAGAGGAATAAAAAGCCCCATCTCCCAAATGCCCTGGCAGACCTGCCCAGCCGGAAAATCCTAAATGCAGGCTCATCAGACTTGAAATGAAATGCGTCTGATACCACCCTTACTTTCTCTGCTTTGGTGGCTCTCCGGGATTTCTCGCCGGTACCCCTCAAACCTGAATGTGCTGTCATCATCAAAGTGTCAAAAATAAGCAAATACGCATAGAAAAGGGAAGATTTTTTTTTGATTTCCTGAATTGGATGGCATTTACAGCCCGCAAATGGAAGCCCAGTCTGTTGATTTTTTTAAAAAAAATATTTTTTCATACCATCCGAGGGAGAATGTTGCTTGTTTTCCTTAAGGAATTTGCATAATGTTACCAGTGAGGTGCCTCCGACTATCAAGAGGGTTGCATGTTTCCAGGGTCAAGCCTGAGAAGTACACTTACCTGTATTGACAATGTGAACACATTGTTTGCCTTACTCCTGGCTTCTGATGCAACCACTCTGGTATCCTTCTTGCATTTAGAGAACTATGTTCTGATGTCAGTGGGCTTCATAACTTGGGTAGGAAAATTGAATCCAACTTGTTATACACCTCTCAACGCAGAGACCTTATGGAGAGTAGAGTGGCAGGAACAGGAGATCAATATAGAGTGAGGGAAAGCACCCAAAGGAATGGTATTTTTAATTAATAGGTAATGACATAATTGATAAAATGAAAGATTTTGCTACTCTATTCCCAACTACATCACACTGGCTGGATGACACGTGTTACATAATAATGCAAGCCCCCTTGGAACCCTGTACTTCACAGACACAAGAAATTAATATAAGGAGAAAGGGCAAATACATGATTGTCTCCATTTGTATTTGTCGGATTTTGGGGAGCTTTTGAGCACGTACTGATTATACTTTTGAAAACTTAAGAGTTATACCTACATCTGTTGGTTCCCATACAGCTTCTGCTGTTCCTCATGCAGGCTTAGCTTAAGACGGAGTTTGTGTTCTCCCAGAGTGTGGGGAAGAAACTGTGAGAATAAACATTTCAGAGATTCTGACCTCAGCAAGTTGCCCCAATCAGTAGACTTAGATTTGCCTTAGGAACCTGAATGATTCGCATCTACTTCAACTTTCTCTGGTAAATTAATTTGCAGTCCCAACATGCTTGCCTGTTTTAGCTAATGAGGTACATGGCCATCTCTCCTGGGCCAAGTTTTGCATAATGAAAAAATAACTCAAAGACAGCTCTCTGCATTTTTAAGCACTGCATAGGATCTCATTTTAGTATCTGCAGGACTCTGGAGTAACACAGAGAAAACTCTGCTTTTATAAAAAGTCCATTTTAATAGGTTTTATAATGAAGCATGATCAAGCCAGCTGATAACTCCAGTTAAACATTGGCTCAGAGAAGATCTGAAGGAATCTAGGCAGTAGGGAATGAGCTGTAGGAATGGGGTAAGTTGTAGAAATCTCTTAGTGCTCAACATGTAGAACAACTAGATTTTTTTTTTTCCCATGGTGGAAAATGAAATTAGCGTGGCAAATAATTCACACCATTCTGTTATAATAAACATTTTATCTATGGAACAATGCTGTGCGTTCTGATATTTATTTAATAACGTGCTTTAAAGAAATCAGCTGTTTAAGGTATCACCATGATGGTTTTGGTGATTCTGAAAGATTATATTGAAGAAAAGGATAGAATGTCTTCCAAGCTTAAATAATTTTGGAAAAACATCTGTTCTTTTTTCACACTTACATAAAGAAAACTAGAATAAAATTGGCTTAAGTGGTAGAGTGTACCTTTCTTGAAAGAGAAGTTACGTTGTATGCAAAATGATTATACCTTATGTCATTTGAATGATTGTGCAAGATAGCTCTACAAGGAATTAGGAAAACTTGCCAAACCAAAGAAGACTTGCTCGAATTTCAATTTATTTCACTTTGAGTAATCTGATGATACAGGCTGACTGGCAACAAGTGTTTATGTCTTTATATTTCGCTTTTAGTGCAACTTATATATAGTCCTCTTTCTTAAACTCACACACAGATCATTGTGAGTTCAAGTTAAAAGGAAACCACCTGAATAGCCTCAAATGGATTTCAAATTCACTTTCCTGTGAATTTTCTGTTCCCTTTTCACTAGATGTAGGTAACTGCCCAGCTAAGGTTCTGTTCAGTTATCTGATATATACAAATATGGTTACGTTTTGCTTACTGAGATTGCCCTCTGAGGATTATAATTTTGAAAAACTTATTTTAATGATTTTTGATCATTTAAAAATATTGTAAAATGTAAATTATTAACTTAAATCATATTTAACATTTTTGATTTGGAATTTTCCCTGTAAACTGGGAATGGGAGGCAATGCTTTGTCAGAGCCAGGGAGCTCCTGCTTAACGTGCGTGTGTGTGTGTGTGTGTGTGTGTGTGTGTGTGTGTTTTGGAGGACTGGGGGGTGTTTTTGTTTCTTTCACATCTGTATAGAAATAGTCCTTAAGTCCTTCCTCTGTTAGGAATGTGAAGCAAAGAACTGATGTAGAAGTTGGTACTATATTCCATTACTACCACATAACTACTTGAGAATGTAAAACTATTAGGCCATATGTTTTGAAATAAATTGAACAAATCACCCCTTAAAAATGAAAAAAAAATATAAAAATATCCATTTTATGAGATCGGATAGTCTGTTGGCTATGTATACAGGATGGTTCTTATGGACTTTTAAAGTAATTTTATTTCATGATACTTCGTTCCTGAAAACTCTGTAACAGGTCAGAACATTTAGTCTTTGGTATTTTGATCTAAACCCTTTACCTGTTGTAAATATTCTCAAATCCTTTCCATTTTGCTGTCCCAGGGTTACATGTCATTTCACTTGGGCTGTATAGACTTAAGTTCCTATAAAAAGTTGTGTCTCTGAATTTTTGTTCAGCTGGTGCTTTTCACCCCAGAGGTAGCTGAATTTCAGAGAACAATATGTTTTGTAATGTTTCACTCTTTGGCTGTGAAATATTTTGGCAGAGCTGAGGGCAAAAAGAAATGGATTTTCTTATTTTTAGGAAGGCATTAATTTTAACAAGCTCTTACATGATCTTTTAAACCTGGACACAAGTACATCTCTAGAGAAACAGTATCTTCCTAAAGACTGTATGTTAAATTTTATAGGAAAGTTGAGAGAATTCTAGAATTTTGGTATAATCATAGATGGTTAGAATATTAAAACAGATTTATTCAGAAGGAGCAATTACATTCCAGATGGGCCCTGCAGTTCAGTTGAATACTTTTATGGGATGTCTGCCATGTGCAGCTATCTTGAGGGGTTAGAGGTGTGAGAGACGAGGCCCTGCATCGAGGAGTTCATGCTACACAAATAAGTATTCTAGAAAGTAGAGTTAAGTTCAATCGCAGAGGAGATGCCTAAGAAAGTTGGGAGAATAGAATCGCGCCCCTTTAATTTCATGGTATCGGGATGTCAGGTGGACATCCAGGCATTTGAGGGGCTGCCTGACCTAGGCAGGTGCTCAGGGGATGGGAGGGGCGCGGTGGGGATGTACAGGACCATCTGGTGGACAGGACACACGGGACCATGACAGCAACTAGTGGTGGCACCAGAACGCCGTAGTGGGAGTTGAGGAAAAGCAAGCTTAGGTCGCAGAGAATGCAAACCTCTAAGTAGGCAAGAGGGCGTTTCGGCTCGTGTTTGGAACACTCCGGGCTCGTGTGTGCACATGCGCGCGCTGTGCAGCCGCCCTCACTGAGCACCCAGTGTTCCCCATCAGCAAAGCTCCGAATCTCAGAAAATCCCTTCAGCCCTGCACCTCCTACGAGCACAACCCTGATCAGAGCTGTAACCGGCCCCACTGGGTGAGAGCGTTTCAAGGAACCAAGCAGCAGACGGTTAAAACTCGCCAAGACACGGAGTCCCGCTCGGAAAGAAAACAACTTCCTTTCCCCCCTCGCTTCCGACTAGTCTCATCGAGAATCATCTTTCATGCCCCAGACCAGCACGGCAGATTGCTTACATAGCGAGGCCAGCGGGCCGGAGATGAGAATGGAGCCTGAAGTCGGTTTCGGAACTTCAGCTCCCTTGTTTTGGTGGAGGAGTTGAATTCCAACTTAACGCTGTCCTAATAGACTTTCCCATTGACTTTGCATCGATCCTTTGACACGACGGCCTGCGCATTAAAACTGAGGTCGTGGAAGCTTTCAGAAAGATGTCTGAGACCAGGTTGCTTAAAACCCGGTTCAGGGGTTTGGAAACACGGTGAAGTTGTGTGCCCCTGCACCGGGGTTTATGATGAAAACCCTGACAAGCCCTTAAACAGAGTGGCTCCGGAGGATGCCCGAGAATATCCATGGTCAGCTTCCTTGCTCTCCTGGGCCACATTTCCAGGCGCCTGCTGCGTAGTATTTCACTAAAGAGTTGGGCACACCATGTTTCTGTTGTTGCTGTTTGCAGGTTATAAGGCGTATGGACGCATTTGTTTCCCCCCGTCTGCTTAGCCGCGGAGGGGCTCCATGGTATCCTAGCAACCGGATTTGAACACCAGTCTGCTGTTTTTTCTGCCAGGTCTGCCAGAGGTGCCCTTGCCCATCCAGGGCCCCGGGGCCTCTGCTGGCCCTCAGACCCTCCGCCTCGAGCCCTCTCTGCTCGGGAGCGCAGGACAATGTGATCGATAAGCACGTGGGGGAAGCCGCAGTTACCAGTATGCTCCCCTACTTATTATGCAGTAACATCTGTGGCATTTAGAATCCTAATGTGAATGGTGGAGATGGCAGGGCTTGCCGCCTCTCCCCTGACAGCCCTCTCCATTTCCTTGCACCCAGTCCCCCAACACCAGCTCTCCCTGTACTCCTCGGCATCTCAGCATCTCCTTCACATTCACTCCTGGCGAAGTTAAATAGGCACAGCCCGTGTGAACTCCCGGAGTGTAATTGTGAGTGAGCGTGGAGGAATGTGTTCCCTCCAAAATGGTCCCGTAGGTCCTGTCTGTACACACAATGGCACAAAGACTGGGGCTGCAGGAAAACAGTGTTTAACAAGAGGGGGGGGGGCTCCTTGCATCCTCTCAAAAGGGTCTTGCATCTGAATGCGTTTTATAATCATGGTTATTACTAGGAACAAAGCAGGAGATTACAGTGGGAAGAAGAGAGGGGTGGGTGGGGGTGGGGTGCACAAAATGAGTATTTTGGGGAAGTGCTCAAGGGCCAGGCAAGATGCGTAAGGGAAGGGCGAGACAAGAGGAGCATGGTTAAAGCCGTACCATAGTTGTGGAGATGCTGGGAAGAAGTGATGGGTTTTGTGGGCCAGTAAATGGGCAGTGACTGGAACCGAACTGACAAGTAAGACAGCACTTTGTGGAGGAAGACAGCCGTAGGGAGGAGACGCCTGGACGGGAGGACATCGGAGGCTGACCTTCTCTGGGAGTGGGAGCCGTCCTGGGCTTGTGGCAGAGAACCATCAAGATGTTTCCCTTTAGACCAGTGCTCGGTTTGAATGCCTTGTATTGTCCCTTTGAAACATCCCTCGGTCTGGATTGCCAGGAGGCTTTGGGGGTGTTTGTGCAGGTCATAGTGCAGAAGAAAAGGATGAGGAGAACAAGTTTCACGGTTTCTGAAAAAAGCAGGTCAGAAGGGCAGTGACTGTCTCCATCACAGCGTCGACCATTTATGTAGCACTTACTCTGTCAGGCACTGCTCCCTGTGTTTTCCATAGATTGTCTCTGATCGCTCCAGCAGCCCTCGGAGGGAGACTCCAAATTATCCCCATTTCAATGCACTGAGGTACAGGTCATGAAGCTCAGAGAAGCTAAGACATGACTTGCCCAGGGTCACACGCTTTGTAAAAGGCTGAGCCTAAATTCCAACTCCAGAGCTGATTTCCCAACCACCAGGCTCTTCTGCTTCCCAAAGGGTTGTGAGGTTTAGGCAGTTGCGCCCAAACCCACTGAATAGCATATAGGCTGTTCTCAGGGGAGTGTCTGTTCACCGGTAATTAAATAGGAGGCAGAAGTACTTGGGAGAAGCGGAAAAATAAGAGGACAGTACTTCCCAAGGTGCACATTAGAATCATCTGGGGAACTCGAAAAAAATCCAATGCCTGGGTTTTACCCCAAGCCAGTTAAAGTAATAATGCCTGAGAGTGCAAGCCCCCGCCAGTATTTTTTAAAGATTTCTCCAGGTGGCTCCAATGTGAAGGACCAGGATACACTTCCCACTTAAAAGAGCTGACTGTTTCTATTGGTGGAAACCTTTAAGTCCTAGGGGCTTACAAACGCAGTAGATTTTTTTTTTCCCAATTTGTGGTTTATCCGCCCACACAAGTGATCATTACTTGACCTAGCTCGTTGGTTCTCTGACCTTGGCTGCATGTTAGAATCACCTGGAGAGCTTAAAAAAATATCTTTCCTGGGGAGGTGGGGTCCCCTCACGTCCAAGGATTCTGATTTAATTGCTCTGCGGTGGACATGAGGGATAGATATATTATTTTAGCTCCTGAGATGATTCTAATACGCAGCCGGTGTTGAGCACCTCCTCTGTAGTCCATTCAAACGTGGTTACTCCAGGTGACTCGAATTCCCATTCTTCGGGAAAGCGCTTTCCTGGGTCCACTTTGAGCAACCCAGATGCCCGGCTTGCCGTGGAGCCAGGCAGCTCCGGCTCCCATCTGCCCCCGGGCCTGCAGCCTCTGCACCTGTCAGTCTGTCAGTCCGCTGGTGCTCTCTGGGGTTACCTACCAGGACCCGGGCACACAAAAGTGGCAGCAGTTCCGCTCAAAAGGTAAGTGCGTTTCCTCTTTCCTGCCAGCCACGAGTCCTGGCCACTGTTCAAATATGACACACATTAAGATCAGCCATCATTCCAAGTGTGTTTTCACCCCCCGGGGGGCCACTGCGTCATTAAGCGGTAAGACTGTTTCCTTGGGTCCCAGATACTTCGGTGAAACGTTAAGTCTAAGAAGGTGAGACAATGATGAGCCCCTCGGAGGAGTAGCCCTGGGCTTGTAGCGCCTCTCCTTCTGGTATGTGATGTCTCTGCAGCCTGCTACAGTTTTTTTTCCCCGACAGATATTTTATCCTTTTAAGGCAAACAGCCTGTGCTCAGGCTGAGGAGTACTTTCCAAAGAGCCTTCAGAGAAAGCAGAGTGAACACATTCAAGCTCTCAGTCCCCTTTCCAGAATGTTTGGTTTGCGTGAGCAGATCTGGGCACTGCTGACAGACAGAGGAGAGGTCTGAAGTGACACCCACGATGTGTCCCTCCGGAAATGCTCCGGGGGGGGGGATGGGAATTCCTGCACCCGGGGGTCATAACCCCACTGCAGCCTGATTGCCAGCTCTTGGGGTCTCTTCGTGCCTTCTCTCCCCTTATGCTGTTGTTAAAAACTCTCAAGATGTTCCTAATTGTCTCTGATAGCTTATTTACATTTGCAATTTAATCGTCTTCCCAGGTGAGGATCAGCCAATATGGCACTTTATATAAGTGATGAAAATAGTTAATATAATTGCAAACACTTTTTGGTAAAAATAATCTTCTTAGAATGGGGGTTAGTGAGAAGCTTTCTTGTCCCCTTTCCCCCTCCTTCTAAAATATGAAAGCGTATTCAGCTGACAGCAGAAGTGCAGACTAGATGTAATAGGGCTGCCCAGAGGATTGGGGGCATGAATTTCGCAGGTGATTATGAATCCGAAATTCCTTATGAATCATAAGGAAAGTAAACACTTGCATTATGAATCCAGCTTCATGTCTTGCATTTGGTTATGGGGCCGGCCTAAATGGGGAGGATAAGAGGGAGTTAGCAACAATAAAGAAACACACACAAAAAGCATCTGTTCACTTACTGGGCTTAGCAGTTTGAAGCAGAATGGTGGGCAAGAGTTCCTGGGTGGGCACTGGGAAGATATCTGTGTTAGAGTTCTTCTGTTCCGAGAACAGAAGGAAGGATGGGTGTTAGTATAGAAAAAAAATCAGTGACGATTTAGTGTCCATGTATATGAATTGCACCCATGTCAAAAATAGAATGAGTTAATACTAAAAACCTTTGCCTCGCTAAAGATCATAAATGCTAATTAAACTTCACCAATGCCATTTCATTGACTTGTACTTAGAGATGTAGTGAGTTAGACCCTGCAAAGCAGAAGGTAAATAGCTGAAATTATTAATATGTGTCAAAAGTTGGTCTCCTAACGCTGGTGGCCTTCTACTGTTCGGTTTTATGTTCTCACTTCCAGATGATACCGGCTCTTTAGGAATAGCACTGTATTTCTTTGGACATGAAACAGTTATAGTGTCAGCCAGTCAGTTTAATTTGGTTAATTGTATTCAATGTCAGTGATGACAAGTACAACTGGGTTGAGCAAAATAATTTTGCTGTTTTCTGAAACAGTTGCATTATGGTAATATCAAGCTTTCAGCAGATCGGGGCCAAAGAATAATGAGATAACGTGAGGGAAAAACATTTCCTTTCTGGATCTACTGTATATCATCTTAGCGGTCTGACCCTATCAATAAATTATGGCTTTGCCTGTGCTTCTAAGTCTGGACTGAGAGGAAAGAAGAAGGGGTTGTCATGACAAGGAAGAAAAATGGGATTCTGAACGTTGTCCCCCTGGGGCTGTTGCTGCCGACGGATGGGAGGGTGGCTTGACCACACTCCTGCACCTGCAGGTGGCTGGCGATCACGTGGTACACAGAGGCCCAACTCCACACTCCCATGTTCATGAGACATACTTTGCTGAAATCACTGGTGACTGAGTAGCACATTTTATATTACGGTGAGGCTGAAAAGATGACCCTCTATTAGACTTGTACCAGTCTGACAGGATGTCTCCACTCCTTTACAGAGGAATATTAAACATCTGAATGTGACAGGTACCATTTTGCTCGGCCTGCAGTGGCGACTCATTATGTCAGTGGGAGGAGAGAAACAAGGAGAGGCCATTTGGTGATCCCCAGGGCGTCCACGGCCTGCACCAGCAAGCATGGTTCTCTCTGGGCATCGTGGTCTTCACGGGAGCTAATTGCTTCCCCACTTATTTAGGAACTGTTTGAAGATAGCAAAGCTTCAAAGAACAGGCCCACAGAAACTCAGATAAGTAAAAGTAGTTTCTGACTGGAAGACCCATTCAGTGAATCCCTCTTCATTTTGAGTAAAGGCATTGTATTTAAGAGAACTTTTCCACTTCTGAATTGTTAGAGGAACATCTTTTTTTTTTTTCTTTTTCTTTTCCATAGCGTATGGTACAGTACAAAATGAAAGAATTGCTCAAAGTTTCTAGCTATTCACTTAATATTCAACTTTATAAAAATGTAATACACAAGTCTGTCATTCATTTGTATGAATGGTGTTTCTTGTGAGAGATCTGAAAAGCTTTGGAATATTGTAAAAAAAAAAAAAAAAAGGAAGCAGAGACTTTTTTAAAAATAGTGGTAGCCTCGATCAGGAAACAGTCCTTTTTCTTTTTCTTCAAAATTTCACTTTAGACTTTTGGTTGTTCTTCATGAAAGGGAAAGATGACATGAAGAATTATCTGACTCTGCCTTCCAGATGTTTTAGCATTCCTTAGTTTGGAGACCTCCATTCTCTTGTGGGGACAAGGAGAGACAAGGACTACACCATTCCTGGCTCAGGGAGCACTGGATGGCACACAACTAAATGGACATTCCTTTGAAACAGTCCTCATGAAGAGGAATGGCGACTAACATAACAAGCCCACCGTCAACGGAGCATCTTTTATTAACTTCTTGCTACCTCTTTACATGCTTCATGAAGTCATCCAGCCTTGGCTTTTTCATAGCATTGCTGGAGACATTAAGATGTTCGCCTCCCCTTCTCTTTGAGTTTTGATGGGAAATACCTAGCCTAAAAAAAACACATTGTAGGTTTTTTTGATAGGCAACTGCGAAAAGAGTATGGTCTATGCCTTTTGAAATAATAACTACAGGAAAAACTTCCAGAAATGGAAAATTCAGGCACTTGGAAGCATCATCTATGTGTGTTTGAGAATTTGCTGACATGTTGCTGAATAATTATAAGGAGTTATTTCAGAAAATTCTGATATTTGAAGAGTACCCTATTTCCATCAAAACGTATATTCCATCTATAATATAATCATGCTTATTTTAAGCAATCCAGAAGTACCCTTGTGCACCCTTGGAAATGAAGCAATTAAAAGAGAACCAGGATTGAAATATTTTGGTGAAGATACCACCTCAAGATGTACAGAGAGGTGAATCAAATGGAATGCATCACTAGAACTTTCATCATAAAGTATAAGATGAAACATTGGTCATCACAGAGTAGCCTACCTTTCTCAGGTGACCCATTCTCTTCTCAGGTGGCTTCTCTTACCTTTTGCTACCACCACAGAAGTCTACACCCTCCACATCATCGATCAGCACAGGGCAGAGCTCTACCTTCTGGTTCCCTAAGTGTTACCATCAGGGTGATAAATGGAAACTAACCCAAGTATGCATTTATTTGTGTTGGCAAGAGTGGTATTCTCTGCCAGATGAATTTAGAGGTTATTAAATTATATCTAGGTGAACCCTTGCTAGTGGGTTTTCAAATCATCTATGGCAGGTTCTTCCCCTTCTCCCCCCTTCTTGACTTCCAATTCTGTATTTCTAACTGCTGTTTGTGGTTCAGTGCATTGCTTATCATCATAAAGGGGAAAACTTTTGTTGCTCAAACTAGGCTCACTTTTTCCCCCCTTCATCTTCTTCCTTTTTTTTTTTTTTTTTTCTGCACATGGAGAACAGTTTCTCTCATCTTCACAGAAATCCTTTATAAAGTGCAGGTAGTAATTGTTATTTGTCTGAGTGTATGCTACATCTGCTTTCTGCTTTCCTTTCTCACAGGACTCTCTTAGCATCCTGTTTTTTTCAGATGGGGAAAATGAGGCACAAAGACGTTCAACAACTTGCCCCAATTAAAATAGGGGGCTGCAGCACTCAGATGCACATCCGTGTGACCCCAGAGACCATGCTCGTTCTGGATGTGCTCTGTGGTGTAGTCCATCGTCCCAACTGCTCAGTGTTTAGCACAAGTTCTATTGCCCATTCCCTTTTACAGTTTTGTTCCTTTTATTCAACTTTTCAGTAATTTTTTACATACCTGCATTTTCCATATGCCATCTACTCATAGACCCACGGTGGCAACAGGTGCATTCTCTTTTAGGGACTAGCACAGCTTAGTGTCATGGAAGGTTCTTCTCACAATAAAGCTGTGTTTCTGCTGTATTCAAATTGTTAAATACAACTGCTCGTGCCTAAGGCATTTTTTTTTTTTTTTTTGCTCTATCATACATAGAAAGTTTCCCCCATTTTGTACTCATGCTTGTATATCTTGGGTCTTTTTGGTAAAAAAAATATTTCCAGTGGCCTTTGTCCTTATTGAATCAAATCCCCATTTTAAAGAAATATTCTCACAATTTACCAATGATTCGTTTCTTTATTTTCCCCTCAATATTAGCATCTTAATTTAATTGAGTAGTATTAGAAAGTTTATTAAGTACTTTCTGATTCTTTTTTTCTGGTAATTAATAAACATATTCTGTGGATTGGATTTCAGTTGTTTGGTTATTTGTTTAGTCATTTTCCAAAATATCACCAGGGTAACTCCTCTGGCATAGGGCTATACTAGATGCATCTCTTTCTCACCCCCAAATTGTTTAATACCTGAAAATCTGTGGTTTTAGAATATATGCTTAAAAAGACATTGCTTTTTTCAGATACTCTTCCAACATGGATTGGGCCCAGCATACCTGGGCTAGAGTCAAGTGTCTAGTTCTCAGTGTCTGATTTGTAGTTCTGTGTTCTTCATATCCTTTGGAGTTTGAATTTCTGTATGTGGGTCATTATTTGGTTGACATCTGCTCCCCCCCTCCGCCCCACAGAAGATGATAAATTCCATGAAAATGAAACCAGTGTCTCTTTTGCTCCACGTTGTATCCTTGGAGCCCTGAACAGACCTGGCACACAGCAGGTGCTTGATAATTTTTGTCAGAGAAAGGACAAGATGAAGCCTCTTTGTCTTCCTAGCCGTCGGATGCATCAACTATTAAGTTTAAAATGTTGAAAATGGGAAACTTATACCACTGGGTTGAGCAGAGCTTGGAGGCATGTTTGGGTTGACCAGAAGAGTCTTTATAGACTTTGAATCTGGATGCCTTGGCACACCTTTGTGCAATGCCCTTTTGCTCCACAAATCCATCTCAGCCCCTGATACTCCGTACTGTGTTTGTCTACCTTACAACCTCTTGTTTGTATTATCTGCCTGGCCTCTGAAAGCATTTTAGTTTTTCACCTGAAAAACTAGGATTATCTAGTTTTTTTTTTTTTTTTTTTTTTTTTTAGTAGCCTCCATGCTACCCCCGCTCCCCGCCCCCTTCCCGCACTCCATGCCCAGTGTGGAGCCCAGCACGGGGCTTGCGCTCACAACCCTGAGATCAAGACCTGAGCTGATTACCAAGAGTTGGATGCTCGACCGACTGAGCCATCCAGGCGCCTCTGGGATTATACAGCCTTGAAAACTCCCTTCTAGTTTGAATAATCTGTGATTCTTAATTGTCTTTGAAAGGAAACATACTTGTCTTCCAACTGAAAGAAATCTCATCTTAAGTTCTGCAACATAAGACCTCATAAATTGGTTAACCTTGAAAAGTAAATGGGTTGATTGCTGAGAAATGCAAGCCTAGAATTAATGGAAATAGTCACAGGAGAGTCTCTTCAAATTCTTAATTCCTTTTGCACACATAGCCAGGATGCTCACTAACAAAATCCTGGCATGCTTATGGATGATAGCTTGCTAATTTTGACTATCCAAAAATTCACATATTATGAGATGGCAGAGCCCTTCAAGCTCATGATTAAATACTATTTCGTTATGTTTGTGCCTCAACAGTAGCCAAAGTGAAGCAGAAAACTTAAAGGCTGATATTGTTTGGCATACTGTCTCTCAGCTTCTCAGGGTGGAACCCAAGAACACCCAATTCTAGAAAAAAACTTTTTCCATCTCATCTGATCATATGCTTCTGTGAATAAATTCTGTAATACATTCTAAATAAATTCTGAGGATAAATTACTGGGAGGCCTATGTGCCCGTGCAACCATGTGTCCTGTATCTTGTAAGAGTGAGTTGTGATACCCACTTAGATTCATTGGCTAGGCAGATGAATGCATGCAAGCTCTCATGGATGCCTTACAATAGCTGAGTGAATAAAGGAGACCGATTGTCTTCATTTTACAGAAGAGATAATTAAGGACCAAAGAGGTGAAGTGATACAACCCAAATCCAACAGCTCTTATGTGACAGCCCTGTGAATACAGTAGGCCCTCAGCCTCGATTCACCCTTCTTTCTACCCTCTAGGCAGTATCCAAGCACTCGTGGGATTGCCTTGAGCATCCAGAGTCCTGTGGTTCAGCAATGCACTTTTGGGCAATACAAGCAGGTAGGCTCAGAATACAGCCTGGACAATGGGTGAGGGCCTTAGCCCTGATGTGTTTGCTACTTTACCCTCACTAGGTGTATGATGTTGTTATAAATGAGGATTGTAACAGGTGCCATGAGTAGAGATCATGTTTTTGAGGCCCTCAGCACAGCACCCCAAACGTAGTATGGACTCCACAAATAGCAGAAAACATTGTCCTTTTTCTTGAGTTTACTAAACCAGATTCCATTATTAAAGTGCTCATCTCCCAGCCAAACTGAAGAGCATGAGGTGGAAAGAGTTTTGGGAATGCCAAGGTCCTAGAGCAGGGCCCGAAGCAACCTGGCTTGGCTTTGCGAAGAGTGACTCAGAGGGAAA
The DNA here is from genome assembly GCF_004348235.1 of Phoca vitulina. Taxonomy (NCBI): domain Eukaryota; kingdom Metazoa; phylum Chordata; class Mammalia; order Carnivora; family Phocidae; genus Phoca; species Phoca vitulina. The sequence goes on from NW_022589746.1 coordinate 12,663,774, forward strand.
TTGAGTGACGGCGAGAACCCTGTGTGACTTCTGTGTGGGCTAACTGTGGGCAAGAAGGCCAAACAGAAGCAAGTTGGAAGCTCCATGATAATGCAGCTTATTGCATTCATTGATCAGCTACAGGCCTACAGAGAAGTCAAGGATGGATTGGTCAAGCTGGAACTGAGTGCTATGCATATAAATTATGTTACGGAATCATAGTGAAAATAGTTGTACTAAAGGCTGTCTGTGCTCCAAAGACGATGCATATTTGGAGGTCATTCTCTGCAGACGCATTTATGTGAAATCATAGTAATATTGTTCTTAGCATTTCATTTTAACACATAGGACTACGCCGACCATTGCAGTGCTCCAACTGGGGAGCCCTGTGCATTTTTAAAGACCCACTGCTTTCGTGATTTCATTTCAATCCATCAGAAATGTTTAGAGCAAAGTGCCTTTTCTGTTTCCTGAAACGTCTGTGTAGAAGTTAGGCACTGATGATGGATTTCTTTTTGAAAACCATTCATTTCCAACTTGAATATTTGCTGTCCAGGCTGAGAAGCCATCAGATGCAGAACATAATCTTCGCCTATAAATGCTTTCTGCTAATGACTTTGATATTACATCTCAAGATGTCTTTCCAAAAACAATGTGATTATGAGTGAGAGCAGTGATAACAGCCCTGTTAGCCTGTGGAGGAATACATTCATGGTCTCGGACACATTCTTGACAGTTATGGTGATGAGCTGATAATGGAAAAGCTTTAAAAATAGAAATACTTGTTTATTTTGAAACGTGTTGTGCGGTACAAAAAGTTATTTTTAACCGCTTTATTGAGGGATAATTTACTTACCATAAAATTCACCCACCGTCCATGTATAGTGCAATGATTTTTAGTAAATATACGGAGTTGTGCAGCTATGAGCACAGTCCAGTTTTAGAACATGTCTCTTACCCCCAAATTACCCGGGGCCCACTTGTGCTCAGTCTCTGCTCCACCCCCAGCCCCAGGCAATCACGGACCTGCTTTCTCTCTTTATAAATTTACCATTTATATACATCTCATACAGACAGGCATCTTATTTTGCCAATGATACCAATTCATTTGAAAGTGTGTGACATCAGTTTATGGTTTAGCATGAAATTTAGAATGTTAAGATTGTAGTTGACCCACGCTATTTGTTGTTGTCATTAAACATTGAATCTCACTAGTGTCAGACAAGTTCAAGTGGACTATTTTGTTGCTGTCGTGTTTGGAGTAATGCAGAAATTGAAGAATTTAACTTTGTGCCTAGATCCAGAATGTTCGTGTGGTAATGACCTGATTAAAACTAACAGCAGTAATGGCAGTTTGCTGCTTCTAGGATACTTACTTCCTGGGTTGGGGCATTCCACCGGGGGGCCTAACGTGCATTTTTAAAGATCTTCAGAATAGTTCTGAAAGATAGTCTTCGCTCCATGTTAGAGGCAGTAAAAGTGAAGCTGACTCAGAGCAGTTGCATAGTTTGCCCAAGACCACATAGCGCTGCCTGGTCCCAGGTCTATGCATTTAGCTACTGTACGGGGAGTGATTTATCTAGCGGTACCGTGGTAAGCAGACCATATGGCTTGGACCTGTCTATACCTTCCCAACTCGCAAGCCTACCTGCTTGTATTTCCCGTTTTCTTTAGCACGAACACATATCCTTGAAGCCACCCTCCCATGCACCTTCTGCCAACAAAGAAGAGAGTCAAAGGAGTTAAAGAGAAGCCCCGACCCCTGAGGTGGATGCACAGAATGGATCAGGCAGCCGTTTTGAAATGAGAGAGACCCAGACAGAGGAGTATGTGCATTATGAAAAAAAAGATTACACCAGAGTACATGAGCGAGGTAGAAGAGAAAATACACCTCACAAGATTTGCACAGAAGAGAGAAATTTCAGTTCTCTAGACATGCCTAAGGTAGCAGTCTCAGGAAGAGGGTGGAGGGTTTCAGTAGAAACTCTCTTAAGGATGGAACCCTTTGAGCAAGGGTTCGAATGGGTTCTTGTGCTCTGGGGCTGCAAACTGATCAACAGGGCTGGGTGGCCTCCAGGGTGGCGTGGTCCTGCCCCCCAGGGAGACACTGAGGTGGGTGCCTGGTGGACTCCAGCTCATCTCCCCAAAGACCCTGGCTTGCGATGCGGCTGGTTGCACTCCCTAGAAAGAAGCCTTTGCTCTGATGCCAGGCAGCCCTGCCTGGTGCAAAGGCTTCTGGGTAACCAGCCAACTGGGGAGTTTGTCAGATCGGCTGCTTATTCAGCAGTGAAATGAGGTGGCACTGTTAGCTTTCTTTCTTGTTGCGCACACACCGGGAATGAAGTTTCAGTTTGAGAGAATAAAGAATAATCTTACTTTGAGGATTCACTGGGAATGGACAAAAGGGATTTCAGAGATGATAAACTGTTTCATGTGTTTGCAGTAAGCTGCAGATTCGAGCTTCCCTTACACACGTGGTTGGAAGTCTTCAATTCCAGTGGCCAAATTCGGATTTTTGAATTCAAATAAGTCACAGTGAAGGTGGTGAGGTTTGTGTGTGGGACCAGTTTTGGGAAATACACAGCTACGAGGCAAGTGGGAATTCAGAATATTAGAGGTACACATAACAGGCACTCACATGCAAAGGATTTAGAGCAGTTGCATAAAAATGCATAGGAGGCCACAGGATTTTCAGAAGCACTCCATAATTCATCGAGCAGGTTGATACTGCTCGTCCGAGTTTTGTTTAGTTGCAGAATCCTGAATCGCTGGCAGAACATAATAGATATGGCAATCACAGTGGCTCCCTGGATGAGGAGCATCCTTGTTACTCAGGAACTTGTCAGAAAGGCAGGTGCGTAAGTCTGACCACAGCTCGATGAAACGGAAACCATGAGTGAGGTCCCAGCAGTCTATATTTTAACAATCCCGCTGGGTGGTTGTGATGCGCCCTAAGGTTTGAGAACCACTGGAATAACAATATGGGAATTTAGGACTCTGTGTCAGGTGCACCATAAACATTATGGAAGGCACTTGGTCCCAGGGTCCAGAACAACCGTGGGACCCCGTCTGCCTGCATTCTGCTACACGCTGGAACAGCCCTGTTTGTTCACATCCTTCCTGCCCTTTGCTTCCAGGGGGCCTTCTCTGCCCACATCTGTCCGAAAGCGTTTCTCTTTTGGAACACCTGTAGGTTTGATTTCCTTTACGTCTAACGTTCTTTGGGTACTTGATGGTAATTCCTTTGTTCTATTCATTGTTATTTCTCTTTCTCTGTCTCTCAGGTGCCCCCCTCCTCAAAGACGCCTTGTCTGAACAGACTATGGTCACTTTCACCCCCAAACACTCTCGAGTCCACGACCTTACTGTGGTTTCTCCGTGGCACTTCGTTATCTGAAATTACTTCTTTGTTTCCTGTTTTTTTTTGTCTTTTCAGAGGGCTTCAACAGCTCACCGCTGTTGATTTGGGGTCCCAGGTCAGTGCCTGGCACAAGGAAGGGGTGCAGTAAACCGTCAGTCACACGGGTTTCTCCCACAATCCTGTGAGACCTTTCATAAGCTAAATGGCAGAAAGGAAAGGTGCAATTGCCATTAATTTATATGGAAAATTTTTACATTGTTAAATATTATTGACTACATTCCCTGTGCTATACTTTTCATCTCTGTGACTTAATTTATTTTATAATTGGGAGTTTGTACCTCCTAATCCCCATCACCTACTTCACCCAACCCCCACCTCCCTCCCCTCTGGCAAGCAGCAGCTTATTCTCATATTTATGAGTCTGTTTCTGCTATTTTTTTTGTTGTTGTTTTGGGGGGTTTGTTTTTTTTTGTTTTTTAGATTCCATATATAAGTGAAATATTATGGTATTTGTGTTTCTCTGACTTGTTTAGCATTCTTATTTCCTTAGAAAAAAATTTGAGCATTCCCAGACACAAAAAATAATCTCTGTGAGGCTTTTCTGATGCCTTAGGACACATCTTGCTAATGGATGCACAACATAAATCGAGATAAAGCACACATGCTCACAGTCGCAGTTCAAAGCACTGGTGGCTGGATGCTTCCCCAGGCGCAGTTCCCGGGGAAGGAGCTTGGGGGGCCACTCGCTGCCTGGGGTGCTTGCTGCCTCTCTTAAGGGCTCCTTACAAAACAAATGTTGAACACTCTTTTCGCTTTTTGCCTTTTTTTTTCATCAAAGCGAAAATCCTCTTTGAACTTCTTTTGGTTAGCGCGAACAGGCACTAACCTAGGTCGGGGGTAAAGGTGGAGTGATGTGAACTTTGAGAAGCTGGGGATCTCCATATGTCTCTCCTGATCTAGACTGCAAGCTCCTGAGGGAAAGGGCTTGCATCTCAGAGTTAAATTAGCAATACACGAGTAAGGAGACTAGTGGGGTATCTGGGCCACGGACAGCCCTCACGTAGCATTATTACAACTTTTCACGCCTTTCCCCTCAGTGTTCTCAATCTGCTCAGCTTCTAATGCTTCTTTGCACTGCATCTGTGCCTGATGAGAGATGAACCTAACAACTGGGACAGAGTGTAAAGCTTAGTATTAGCAATTAGAAAACAAAATGGAACATGCTAGCATTCTCCGTGTCCCGATTTGCACGTATTTATCAAATGGATAACAGAATTTTCTAAAATTCGAAAGAAGAAACTTCCCATTTTCTTCCACACTGAGATAATACCCTACAGGGACCTTCTCACTTGATTGCTCAGCAGTTAAAATCTGTAACATAATACGGGTTTATAATTCCTACCTGATACATTTAGGTCCCAATGTGCTTTGGAATTTAGATTTTTTTTTTTCCAGATTTTTGGACGATAATCTGAAAGGCACACATGGAATGGATTCTGTAACACCCATTTTAGGAGAGCACTCCAAAAATGAACATACCTGCATCTTTTCTACAGAATATATGAGTCGTTACCCAAATAGAGAAAATAGAAGCTACAGAATTTGTCATGGTTAATTCAGGGTGGGCTTTGTGACAAAGTGAGTTTCCCGACAACTTGTAAGACTTTGGTTTTTAGAGCTTTAGATTTTGAATTTATACCTAAGGATTTATGTGCCAGTATTGCCTATAAAGGGAATCAGCGTTTATATTTCTGATTTATTTTTATCTTCAAAAGCTGTATTGGTCCATAATGAACACTGGGGGCACTTGAAGCCCAGAGAGTTTAAATAACTTGACCAAAGTCAGAGAGCTGTATACAAACGAGATCCGAATTTGAACTGAGGTTCACTCCACACTCTCTGCTCCTTCCACTATAGAGCATGGGACCCTTAGAATCATTAAGGCCATGAGGCTGGATTAGCACATGGGTTGTGACAAAGAGGGGCAGAGCGTCTGGGATCCAGGGTAACGTCTCTGGTAAGGGGCAGAGCCCAGACCCAGAGCCCCTCAGACCTATTTCTGTGCTCTCTCATTGCCCGTGTTGACTGCTAGGTTTCCAGATGTTTCTAAATTGTTCAGGGAAATCACAGTGCTTGTAGATGTAAAGGCAGGTTTCGAATAGTTCCTTTTTCCCATATCAGCTTCCAGAATGTTCCGATCAAATGATTTGGCTCTCTGTGTTTGTAATCAGATACCTCCGTGCTGGTCACGCACCCTTCCCCAGGTTCAAGCAGGGGGCTTTCTTTCCTTGGGCACAGCCAGAGTGTCTTATAATTCTGTTTCCTTCGTTGCCTTCAAGAGTAAAATAAGCAATTTCATGTAAAATTAATAGCCCCAATCGTATTTCTGCCTTAGTCACTGAGGGAAACCTTATAGTTAATGGCGATTTCAGCGCAACTTTGAGGGACTTCTCGGACAGGAGCCAACCAGCACGTGTGGCTTTGCCACTTTAGACAAATCCTGGGCTGGAGCAGTGTGCTACTCGAGGACCGCATCCCAAGTCAGAGCAAGTTCCCTGGCTGTCGGCTGTGCACTTCCCAGATGTACACATCTCCCTGACAAGATTTGTACGTATCAGGATTTTGTCCATCAAGGATTTGAAGCAGACTAGAGAAATTCACACTTAACGTAGACAGCAGAGTTTTCATTTTGTTGAAAGCAACTGATTCAGAGAAAAAAGAAATTAAGGGCTGTTGGTAGACTGAAAAGGATCTGGAAAACTTTGGATGTATCACTTTTGCCCTTTTCTTCAGAGGTAGAAATGGGATGTTTGTAAATGTGGGGCTTGCTTTTATGATTTGTGTGTGCCTGGATTTATGTTACCTTCTTCTGTAAAGGTTAGGTGTGCGGTATTATTCTATAAGAATTGGAAATAGGCAACACATCGTTCTATTCAATAAATATAGTAGGTGATTCTTTTGAAAGGTAAGCAAAATGCTTTTCAATCCTGAAGCTGAAGAAATTAACCCTTGGTTTGCATTTGTTCATGAGCTGGAGGTAGCCTGTCCTTAGACAGTGCGGACTGTACTTTTTAGGGGAGTCGCTGGGTCAGCAATCCTGCTGCCCCCCCCCCCCCCCGCCAGGACCTGGAGTGGCTGTGGTGTGGTCCTTTACTGCCTCGGCTGTGGAGTCAGAGAAACCTGAGTTCAAAACTGGACTTTTGTCACTGATTGCATTCTTTACCTCTCTGTGCCTTGGATTTCTCTTTGAGGTGGGAGACAGCACCCTGTACTGGTTAAGAGCATCCTGTCTGGAGGCAGACCTCACATTCGGAATGTCAGATCTGCCAATGACATGCTGTGTTACTTTAGGCAAGTTGCTTACCATCTCTCCACCTTCAGCCCCCTCCCCCCACCCTTACCTGTAAAACCACGGTAATCATAGTGTCTGTCCGATGTCTATATTAGGACAAGCACATGATTATGTATGTGTGAAGCACTTAGAACAGCATCTGCACACTGAGAGCACTCGGCAGGTGCTAGGTCTCTATCATTCCACTAACCCAGTGGTACTTAAATGGAAGTGACTTTGCCTCCCCCGCAATGAGACATTTGGCAATGCCTGGAGGCCGTTCATTTGTCACAACTGGGGGGGGGGACAGATGCCAGGGATGCTGCCAAACATCCTACAATGAAGGGGACAGTCCCCACAAGAAAGTGTTATCTGTCCCAGAATGTCAGATTCCACCCCACCCCCTCTACCCCATCCTAGACCCTCTATTCCCAGTCCCATAACTGTGCTTCTGGTACCTAGAGTGGGTCTTCCTCTGATGTCCGTTCTCAGCCGAGCTGGATCTTCAGCTGTGGCTCAGTGTTGGTCTGGTGTCTGTTCGGGCTGACCCGCATCCTGCCCTGAGTCCACACCGTGCTGGCCAACCCCCCAGTTCTGACTTGCCTGGCGCCAGAGTCCCTGTTGGAGGAGACTGTGCAGGCTGTAACTGGAGCCTTTTCTCCTGCTTCTGAGGGCTGTGGTGTCAGAGTTGGTGGCTGTCTGGCCGACTGATCGTCGGCCCCACTTCCTTCTGCTCACCACCTTTGATCTCCTTTCTGTGCTGTTTCCCTCTTTGTTCAGAGGGCCCTTTCTTGTTCCACATGCTGCCGTGCCCACCCTCCCTGAGGGCGGCTTGTCACCATCACCCAGGGACTTTTGATCCGCACGCCCTCCTGGTGGACACAGAGCTCAGGTGGAGTTGTGCGCTACTCTTTCTGGAAGGTTCACAGGCAGGGAGGGACAGAGGACACTTCTTCGTGGGGGCTTTTTCTCTCTTAACTTTCAATGCTTTAGTCCTCTCTTGGGTCCTCGTGTGAGTCCCGAGAGATGAAGAGTGAGCCAGCTCCTCTGGATGCCCTCCACCCCAGGTTGGCTGCGGAAAAACCAACTTTCCTTTCGTGGGAAATATCATGGCAAGGGCGTGCATTTTGGGGTCCTCTGACCTGAAGTCAGGTTCTCACTTATGTCCTTGACCGGCTATGGGAACATGGGCAAATTACTCTTAATCTCTTTCACATTAATTTCTTCATTTGACAAATACCCCGAAGAACCTATGTCAGAGATTAAGAGAGGCTATATCGCCCAGTGGTTAGGAGCGCGCCGCTGAGCCTGGCTGTGCTCGAATTCAGGCTTGACTGCCTTCTCGTACGTTTTGGGCAAGTTCCTTAAGTTCTCGGTCTTGTTTTCCACATCTATGAAATGTATGTGACAGTAATGCCGACCTCGTCGGGATGGATGGACCAGATGATGTTCTGGGTCTAAATTCTTTAGTCCCTTCATTGGACCATTTCTTTACCTTTCTTATGTTGCTGAACTCCAGAAGGGGGGGGAGGGTGTGGAATGGGGAGTGGGTGGCAGAGCACAGAAGCCGAACCCAGCAGGAACGGGCAAGGTGAGCTGGCATGGAAACCATGGGGTCAGGTGCAGAAACTCCTCCTGGAGAGGGAGCTTCATGGCCGGAAGTATATATACATAACGAGAACATGTGGACAAGCATTCACCTTTTTAAAATTTTAATTAATTATTTATTTATTTATTGCATTGGCTTTTTTTTTTTTTTTTAAGAAGCAGGGATGGTTTGGTAGGGAAAGTGTCCCCATATGCCTACCTTTTGAGATAGTCTAGAGAAAAATAAACAAACACGGAAAAGCACCTTCACATCTTAAATTCCTGGCTCTTTGAAATGGCCAAGTCTTCCCCTGCGGTAGCTTCACAAATGGTAAACCATGCTGTCTGAGCTCTACCCTCATCCTCGGGGCTCCCTTTCACAATCTTGGGGTGCCCTTTACCCCTTTAAATCTGCTTTTGCTTCCAGAGGCCTGTCTGCTGTGTTCTGGAAGACTTCCCTTGGGCTGCTGAAGGCTTTTCAAGCATCAGCCTAGAGGTGGAAAGGTCTGGGTGTTTCTATCACCCCAGGGCAAACCTTGCCAGTGACTGACAGGTGTGGGAGCATAACAGCATGGTTCCTTTGCCTGGAAGAGAATTTTTTTCCTCCAAAATTCCCTTGCTGCACTCTGTAGCTTCACCTGAAATTGCACATTGCTCAGCTTCTTTCCTGGGGAACACTTCCTTAATACATTTCTTGCACAGGACTCATTGTCGTGGGTCGGCTTCTGGGGAACCCCACCTAAGGGAGCCCTTCTCTGAGGCTCATCTCATGCTTGAGTGTTATACCAATATGCACCCTTACTCCTAAAGGAAGGTTGGGAATAGATGGGGTGAGGGTCAGGGATGGGGAAAAATTGGAGAAGTCATGTTTTACACATTATATGGTCAGAGAGAAAATACCCATTTCATAATTTGACATAGTTCTAGGTAGTTATATTAAATGGGCTTTGCCTTACGTACCAGCATTCCAAGTGAAGACATTAATATACACATGTGTACACACACCTATATATTCCATTTTAATAACTAGCATTGAAGCAGTGGTAGTAATTTTTTCCCCTCTAGTTTTCAATACATGATGTTTTTGTTACATCAATGTTACAGAGATGTTTGTGGACTCTCTTCGGAGTCTGGCTACAAGTTATGCTCCTCATCCTCTAGGAAAAATGTGTTCCAAATACTTAACCTGAGGAGAATGGTTTAGTAATATAGTTGAGATAGAAGACCTCTACTGAGGCATTTTTGACCTGGCACTGTGTGGAATAAAGTTCATGAGGAATTCATTTATATTAGAATCATTTATTTTTGTGCCAGACACTCTGCTAGAAATCACTTACAAAGAGACTGTCATTGGAATATATTCTCTCTGGAATCTTATAAAATGTTCTCTTTGTTTCCAGTGTACTAAAATTCTATGATGAAACATCCTGCTGTGAATATAATTCCATTCATTGTGTGTGGACTTACCATGAGCCCTTTGAAAAAGAAAACTTCAGACTTCTGGAAAAAAAAATTTAATTACTGAACATATTTGATTCAATAAGAGAGAATAGGGAGGCATTAGGGAGGTGAAAATAGAAAGTGTCCAGTCTAGTGTTGAAACGGATACTGTAAACCTTTGAAATTTATGAGGGAATATTCTGGAAAACTTGTTGAATGTCTAATATTGCAGTTATGGCAGTGACTTAAGAAACCATGCTCAGGCCTGCAAATGTGAGTTCTCTGACATTTCCTGTTTTGTTCACTGCTGAATCCCCTGCATTTTCCCGTACAAATCCTAGTTTCTTCAATCATGCATGTGGCACTGATGGAAGAACAGACATCTTGTTGGTGGATGGGGTTTCGGGATTTCTGCAAGTGTTACAGCTGTGACTGTCAGCAGGGAAGCCCTTACTTACTGTATATGCTTCTATCCAACAACATACATTCCTTAAAGGGACCACACCACGCTGACTACTAGTACCAAAGAAACCCTTCACACCTTGGGGATGGGGAGCAAAGTGACCAAGAGTGGAAGTGGTCAATGCATTTGTTACCCAGATTGTGGGAGAAAACCATACATGGGTAGAGGATGACAGTAGCTGAGAATTGTCTGGGAGGTTGTTACAAATGTTGCCTAAGAAAAATGAACCCTCTAGAGATTAGTCCAATGCTGGGCGTTCCTTCAGTAAGCTTCTGGAACTGGGTACAAAGGATGATTTTGAGTGCCTTTAGTTCCCTTTCTGTGACTTCGGTCACAAAATGGTTTTGATCCAACATGAAGGCAAAGAGGTTTTGGCCAAGGAAGTAGCTGCTGGCTAGGTTCTGTAGCCTGACCCACCTTCTAGGCAGTAGGAAAAGGTGCAAAAGTACCTTCCTTTTACGGCCTGAATCTTTGTATCCTCCCCCGATACATGTGTTGAAGCCCTGCCTCACAGCCCTCACCCCCCACATGAGTGTATTTGGAGACAGGGTCCATAAGATGGTCATGAAGGTTATGGGGTCATAAATATGGGGCCCGGATATGATAGAATTAATATCCTCGGGGAAGACACACCAGAGAGCTTTTTCTCTCTCCATCTCTCTGCTGTGTGAGGATACAAAGAGAAGGTGGCCAGGAAGAGCCAGGAAGAGCTCTCACCAGAAACTGAATTGATGGCAGCTTGATCTTGGACTTCCCACCCTCCAGGACTGTGAGGAATGAATTCCTCTTGTTTAAACCACCCAGTCACCTCCAGCAGACCAACGCTATCTCCAAGGACAGACTCCAGATAACTTGTTCTCTGATTCCCGAAGTTTGTAATCTGCTTTCGGGAGTTGAAGTCCCATCCTTTTAGTATATTACATGATTTACGGTGAAAGATGAAAGATCAAATAGAGGCATAGATTTCCACTCTTTTCTGAAACTTCACTGAAACAACAGTGAGAGCGTTTTCAAATGTTCCATAAGGACAGAGAGAACAGGAGAGGAGGTCCCAGCAAGAACATTTTAGATGCTGAAAAGGGAGAGAGACTTCTGATTTAGTAGACGAAAGAAGAGTGAAAATGGGAAATGCTGAGAAACCATGGGATTTTCATTGTTTACTTTCAGAAAATAGGAGGGCTAGGAACACTGGTGACTCTGGATCAGTGGCAAATGTCAGGCTAAAAAGATGAATTGGTTGAAATGTGTTTAGGAAGTAGGAAGACCGCCAGAATCCCTACCTGACTTTGGGAGTTGAGACATCTGCCCAGTGGAATGCTAGCAAAGGTTTAACAACCAGTTGTCCAAAAAAAAAAAAAAAAAAACCAACCCAAAAATACCCAGTACAATTTATAGCATTTGCCAATTTCCATGGTGTAAATACTGCTGCCATGGCCAATTTCAAGTTGCCAATATGACATCGTTGAACAAAGAGAAGAGTTGTATGACACTGTTCTTCCCATAGAGAAAAAGTGTATAAATACCCTAAAGAGCATGGATGATAGTAGACTAACCAGGAAGTTATGAATTTTTTGGTATTATCTTTGTTTTACTATAATTATTATATGTTTACATAATTTAATTTTTAATAATGACTGTATTCAGCAACCAGAATGACAACGTCTGGAAATTGAATAGTTGGCTCTTGTGAGTTGGGGCCAGTTGGCTCCTCTGTACCATTGGGACAGCCCCTTCTCCACACTGGCAGAAGACTGGATGTTTATTATCTACCAATTTAAAATAAAGGGTCTTTGGACTTGGAAAGATGGGGCAAAGTTAAAGTTAGGGACTGTGAACTTGAAACCGTGAGGTTAAGTGGAAGTCTACCACTGAGTTTAGAAACTTCTCGGTCTTTGTCTCCCATCCAGCTTCTAGTATGTTGGTAGTCAGAATTGTTTCTTCCTGGTGGGAGATGAGAAGCATCTTCTCTGGGTTATTTGAGCTGAAAAGAGGTGGGAGGCAGGGGAGGAAACAAAGGTAAAGATGCTGACATTGAGATTCTACAAGGAAACACACAGGGTTGATCCCCTGCCGTGAGGACCATTGTTAATAAGCCCCATCCTCAGACACAGAGCTTCTAATCAGCCTTTGGAATGACTCAAACTTATCAGTCAGGGTTCACAGGATATTTGAGTAAAACACTTACTATGGAAAACAGCTACTTGGAAGAGACAGTGACTATGCAGGAAGAAGGAATCACCCATAATACAAACTTCTGATAAAGAAGAGAAGAAATTGCATGAATGAAACAGAGGGTACTGCTGAAAGAGGGAAGAAAAAATTGGCAGAGCACAGGACCAGCTCTTGGAAATGAAATGAGAAACATTATAGCAGAATGAAAGGCTCAATTAAGAGTTGGAATTGAGAAAATCTTCTAGAAAATCGAACAAATGGCAAAGATTTGGAAAAAGTAGGAAAAATAAATTACAGGAGGCATCCAGGAGGTACAACAGAAAGAGGGGAGATTCATGGGAGGGGAGATTCTCAGAATTGGAGGACATATGGTTCCAGGTTGTCAAGTCCCAGGGTGATGAATTAGACCCATGAATGAAGGCGTTTGATTATGAAATTTTAAAATACTGGGCAAGCCTCGGGTTCTGGGGAAGTAGGGAGATAAACTTCAGAGGATCTGGAATCAGCACAACTTTGTATTTCTTTGGGTTAAAAGCAATGGAGTAGTGCTTTCAAAATTCAAAGGGAACAATGATCCCTCGACAGAGAATTCTGTATTCGATAACATTGTCACTGACTGTGATGATGGAAGAGACATTTCAAATAGTTGAGGTCTTGGGGTTTACCCCCAAACACCCTTTCTCTGGAAGATAATGAAGAATGGGCTCCATCAGAAAAAAAGAGATCAGGAAAGTGAGGTCCATGAAGCAGGGGAGCCAACAAAAGTCAGAGGCAGCAGGAATCCCGGGTCACTGCGGCAGGGACACCTCGCAATGAAAGGTGTGCGACACGTCAGGTGCACAGGCCTGCCCCCCTCCCCCCCCACCGAAGGAATGGCATTGTCCTTGGGAGCGACTTTGTGTGGATGAACTTGACAGCATTCTCAACTCGTATGAATGTATTGAGAGATTTATAGACCTACGGGGAGAGTCTGAGGTAAATACATAAAAAAGCCAATTACCTAAAAAAGAAATGAACTCAGAAAACAACAGCTGTTAACAATCAGAAAACAAAACATTCTTCAGAAACCAAGTACTCATGGTGTGCGGCACAAATCGGCTGTGAAGAGCGTTTACACGGTCACCGCGACGTAAGCAGTCAGCGCTGATCTGACAAACAGTGCGTTCTAATATGGGGAGGAGGAGGTAGATGGGAAGTGTGTGTGCACATGTGTGTGTGCACGTGTGTGTGTGTGCATGCATGCACATGCACCCAGTGGGGGTGGCAGGGAGGGGAAAGAGGGCCGAGGCTGTTTTTTCCGTACAGTAGGAAGTGAATAGATAATTACAAAACTAAAAACAAAAAGTGGCAATGTAAGTATGTTAGCTAGATGATTCTTTTTTTAGATCTATGGAAGGAAAACCAAAAACCTTTAAACGTGTTTGATTCTAGGGACCAGAGATAATGGGGGCTGGCCTGGGAAGAACCTGCTGTGTAACAAGCCTTGTGCAATGATTTGAGTCTTTAAATCATCTTCATGTATAACTTTGCTAAAAATACAATCCAAATTAAAATATATGGTGATACCAAAAGGCATTTCTGGAGAAATAGTGAATGACGAGAGACAGTTGCGTAAGTACGAGACCCTGAAAAGAAGCAGAAAGCCTTTGGAACATATTTTTGATGCTTCTGAATAAAGCTGCACTCTTTTCTTTCTTCTTGGAAAAAGCATGTGTTTTATTTAATTAAAATTTATTCAATGGTAATTTATGGATGCATTTGAAAAACATTTTGGAGTGAATAAGGATGTTGCAGGAAGATATATACAATGTGATACCATTTATGTAAAATCTCCAACATAAAATGATGCTATTTGTTGGTTATGGATAGTTAGACATGCAGTGCAGTTGTAAAAGTCTCCATGAGAATGATCTCCAACCTCAGGCATGTAGTGTTTTGTGAAGAAGGAAGGAGGTAATTATACCGGTATGTGAAGTGAAGCTTTAGCTATATCAAGTTCTTTTTTGATTCATAAAGAGAGAAGGGAGAGCTGAATCAAATATTGCAAAGTGTTAATGTTTACTAAAATTGACTCGTGGCTACATGGACAGCTTATTTTATGTAGTTTTCAAAGTTTTGGAAATGTTTCATAGTTAAAAAGATTGAGCCCTGGTGGTCAAGAAACCATCATTCTAAATCTAGATATTGGGGACAAATTGATATTTTAAATCTATTGTCATTTTACATATAAATTTTTTTGAACTGGTTCTGGATATGACAACATATAATTACTAGTCAGTCAATTTTATTGACAGTATTGCTCAGTTTTGTTTTCTGTTGTTTTTTGTTTTGTGTTGTTTTTGTGAAGACACAGCCCCAAACATTACCAAAACTATGGCTAGGGATATACAAGATTTAGTGCTCTATGCCACTTATCTAAATTATAGCCTAACTTAGGAACATATTATTTGGTATAACAGTCAATTCAATTTAATAAATATTTACTGAATTTCTACTTCATAAGAAACATGACAGAAAAATAGCAATGAGCAAGTCAGTGTCTTGTCCCCACTGGAAAAGGATGTGGCACAAAGTAGTGTTTAGGTGAGGACACTGGAATCAGAGAACTGGATGGATCGAGTCTCAACCCTGCCAAGGTTCAACACTGATTGGATTTTGGACAAGTTATTAAGCCCCTCTGAGCCTCAGTTGCCTTATTGCAAAATGGCCACAATAATACTACACACCTCACAGAATTGTTGAGGTTAAATTAGCTAATCCAGGTTTAAACACAGGGTTCTGTGCCTGGTACCTATGTTACATTCTCCATAGACGCTGGTGTGATCGACAGTTGTTGATTTGTGTTATAACTTGGGAGAACGCACCATTCAAGATGGGGCGGTTCAGCTAGGAAAACTGGTGCCCACAACTCTACATGGCTGAGCATTTTTTTGCTGGACTGAGAAATTCTAAGAAACACCTTCATGAGTGGATGGGACTAAAGGGTATTATGCTAAGTGTAATAAGTCAATCAGAGAAAGACAAGTGTCATATGATCTTACTGATATGAGGAATTTGAGAAACAAGACAGAGGATCATAGGGGAAGGGAGGGAAAAATGAAACAGGAGAGGGAGAAAAACCATACGAGACTCTTAATCTCAGGAAACAAACTGAGGGTTGCTGGAGTGGAGGGGGGTGGGAGGGATGGGGTGGCTGGGTGATGGACTTGGGGAGGGTATGTGCTATGGTGAGTGCTGTGAATTGTGTAAGACTGATGAATCACAGACCTGTACCCCTGAAACAAATAATACATTATATGTTAGTAAAAAAAAAAATTAAAAAAAAAAAGAGGCTGGAAACTCTCCTACTTGAGGCAATGGAATGAACTCTCCACATTTCTTCTTCCAGTGCAATTCTTATTTATTAAACATGCCATATCTTGGGTTAATATAACACAGCATTTTCATTGTTCAAAATGTCCTCTTATTTGGATCATGTCTAAGTTTTCAAAGTGTCCCTTTTATTGCATTTCATCCTCATAATAATTATGTGAATTTAATTGGGCAGGTTTTTAAAATTCAAGTTTGTCAATTAAAAAAAAAAAAGAAATTAAGGGCAAAAAAAAAAAAAGAAACACCTTCATGAAATTGTAGCTTGGAATTACATCTTGACCCAGCTTCATGGACAAGCAATTTCTTAAGAAATTAGCACCTTTCCAGGGAGGGAGAAGTTATGTCAGTCACGCTTAGATTCACTTAGGTCCTTGCCTGTTTTCAGTAGCAGAGACAATAATTAAAGCCCCACTCTGGGACCAGCCACAAAACAAGCTTGAATCCACAAGCAAGGGCCTGGCCACCTCTAGAGGACCTGCAGATTGAAGCCAGGAAATGGAGAAAAAGAATTTTAGTTGTAGTTGGAATATGTCACTGAAATGTTACTCGGGTAAAAACCTTAATGGTGGAGACAAAAGAAAGATTCATTTGATGGTGCCTGGGTGCTCATTCACTCACCAAATGTTTCCCGAGCACCTACTATGTGCTTCACAATGGGTAGAGTGGTAAGGACACAAGAGTGAAGAGACAAAAGTGTCTTAGCATTCCATAAGCAGACAGAAGCCAGGGAGAGAGAAACAAAAACCAAAACCAAAATGCAAGCAAATAAATGGAGACAGTAGAGATGGTTTGAAGGATGCTATAATAATGAGCAAAGATGGTGAGTTGGTGGGCTACTTTAGATGGGAAAGTCTGGGAAGGCCTTTGTGCAAGAGGTTTTGCCGGATCTGAAATTACACTGGTGGGAAAAGGGCAGCTGTGCAAAGACCTGAGAAAAAAGTCCTCAGGGAGAACTCAGGGAGAAGAAAGAGCAAGTGCAAAGGCCCAGTTGACAGGAACCAGTTGGGCGTATGGAGGGCTGCGCACAGTGGGTGAGTGGAGAGGCGGTGGGACATAAGGTTAGGGACACAGGTACACATAAGCTTCTGTGAGGCTATTAGGGAGCCCAGGTTTTATTCCAGAGCAATAGCAAACATCAGGGTTGTCTAGTGGGAGCTGGTATCTGATTTACATGTGTAGAAGGATTATTCTTTCCTATCAGGAAATGACCAAAATAAGAGCAAATGAATCCCAAAGTAAGTAGAAGAGAGGAAATAAAAATTAGATTAGAAGTCAATGAAATAGAGAACAAGTAGAAAAATCGAGAAAGAATCAATGAAGCCCAAAGTTGGTTCTTTGATAACATCAGTAAAATTGATGATCCTCCAACCAGATCTAATGAGGAAAGTAGAGGGAGAGACTCTGTCAGAAATGAGGTAGACATTCTATGGATTCTACAAATACTAAAAGGATAATAAGGAAGTTTTTGAACAATTTGATGCTGATAAATCTTACAGCTCACATGAAATGAATACACTGCTTGAAAGACACATACTCTCCAAGCTCACTCAGGAAGAAGCAGATAACCTGACTGGCAGCACATCTGTTACAGAAATTAAATTTGTGGTTAAAAACCTCTCCATCAAGAAAATTATAGGTCCAGAGGGCTTCACTGGTGCATTCTACCAAACATTCAAGGATGAAATCATGCAAATTCTATCCATATTCTTCCAAAAAGGAGGAGATATTTCCCAAAGGTTCCTCCTAAGATCAGGAGCAAGATGAGGATTCCTGCTCTCTTCACTTCTCTGTACAGTATACTGGTGATTCTAGCCAATGCGGTAATTCAAGGGGAAACAAAGAGCTTCATACTGGAAAGGATGACATATAAATGGCTGTGTTTGTGGGCAAGATTATCATATATATAGAAAATGTGATGGAATCTACAGACAAGCTGAGGGAACTAAGCAGCGACTCAACCAAGGTGCAAGATACGACATCCATACACAAAATATATTGTATTTCTATACTTGGAATCAGAAAGTGAACCAAAGTACCTTGTCTGGTACCATAAAAATATGCACTACTTAGGAGTGCAGCCAACAAGAGATGTGAAGGAGCTGTGTACTGAAGACTACATATCATTGGTGAGATAACATTTTTTTAAATATTTATTTATTAGAGAAAAAGATAAAGAGAGCAAGTGGTGGGGGGGTAGAGGATGAGGATCTCAAGCAGACTCCCTGCTGAGCACAGAGCCCCAAGACCACGTGGGGCTTGATCCCACGACCCTGAGACATGACCTGAGCTGAAATCAAGTCTTCCACTTAATCCAGTGAGCCACCCAGGTGCCCTCATTAGTGAGATAAATTTAAGAAGAAAAAAAATGGAGAGAGATATACAGCATTTGTGTGTCATTCCTAATACTGTTGTCAGTTATCCACAGGTTGATCTATTGTTTCAAGACAATCCCAATAAAAATTCCAGCAGACATTTTTGTAGAAATTGAGGAGCTGATTTTTAAAGTATATATGGGCCTCGGGGCACCTGGGTGGCTCAGCCAGTTGAGCGTCTGACTCTTGATTTTGGTTCGGGTCATGATCTCAGGGTTGTGGGATCAAGCCCCAAGTTGGGCTCCACTCAGTGGGGAGTCTGCTTGAGATCCTTTCCCTCTGCCCCTCCCCCTGCTTGTGCATGCAGGCTCGCTCTCTCTCTCTCTCTAAAATAAATAAATCAATCTTTAAAAAAAAAAGTGTATATGGGCCTTAGAATTGCCAAAACAACTTTTAAAAAGAACAAAGTTGGAAGACTAATGCTATTTTAAGACTTATTATAAAGCAACAAGGCCAAAGTAGTGTGGTGTTGGCACCCACATAGAAAGATAAATTACAATTGGATATCCATCTGCAAAAATATGACACATACCTCATATAAGATAAAAAAAAACTTCAATGGACCATTGACCTAAATGCAAAACCTAAAACTATACAACTTTTAGAACATGTAAGATATAAAATCTTGTGCCTTTGTGTAAGAGCAGGCAAAGATTTCTTCAAGACGACACCAAAAACACATTCCACAAGAGAGCAAACTGATAAATTAGACATCATTATGTTAAAAACTTCTGTCTTTAAAAGAGAATAAACAGAGGGATGCCTGGGGGGCTCAGTTGGTTAAGCATCAGACTCTTGATTTTGGCTCAGGTCATGATCTCGGTCAGGGTCATGAGGTCAAACCCGTGTTGGGCTGCACACTGGGCATGGAACCTGCTTCAGATTCTCTCTCTCCCTCTCTCTCTGCCCCTTCCCCCTGTTCGCATGCTAGCTCTCTCTCATAAATAAGTAAATAAACAAATAAGAATAAACAGGGAAGTAATAGACTGGGAGAGCATATTTCTAAATAATATAGCTGATTAAGGATGTATTAATATAAAAAGAATATAATATATAAATATAAATAGAACCTCAAGCATATATATAAAAGAATATAAAAAGAACCTCAAGCATATGAAGCATATGTACAAATTCTCAACATCTTTAGTCATTAGGAAAGTATGAATTACAACCGCAGTGTGGTATTGCTACATATCTATCAGAATGGCTAATGCTCAGTGGCTGACCACACCGAGTCTGAAGGCACTGGGGATCTCATACCCTGCTGATGGAATACATAATGGTATAGGCACTTGGAAAACATTTACACAGGTTTTCTTTTTAATGTTAAATATATATCTGCCATATGATCTACCCATTCTACTCCTAGGGAATTACCCAGGAAAAATAAAACAGATGTCTATACTGAGACTTGCACACTAATGTTCATGGAATCTTTATTTATAATAGCTAAAAACTGGAAAGCAGCTATAGCTCACCCACAGGTGAATGGAAAAACAAAGAGGTGTATTCATCCAGTAGAGTGCTAGTCAGCAAAGGAAAGCAATCAACTGTTAAAACCCACTACAACATGAATGCATCTCAAAATATGCTGGTGAAAGAAGTTGGACACAAAAGAGTATATATTGTATTATTCCACTTTTTGCTGCTATAAAATTCTAGAAAATGCCGGCTGTGGCGTAGAGAACAAATCAGTGGTCACCGAGGGCAGAGGGAGGGATGGTTGGAAGAGGTTGCAGACGTCACGAGAAAGCCTTCGGGGTGGCACCTGTGTTCATTATCTTGTTTGTGGTCATGCTTTCATGGGTGTATACACATGTCAGAACATCAAATTGTGTATTTTGCTTATTATATAGTTTACATAGGCCCAGTTTATTGCTTATCATTTATGCATAAATAAAGCTGCTGAAGAAATAGAAGAACTAGACCATTCTGTAGGCTAAATGGGGAATGAACTGTGGGAGAGAGGACAGGGCTGGAAGCCAGGAGCCCCACTGCAGGATCCACATTAGGGATGGGAATAGCTTCAGCTCGGGGGCGGGCAGGGCCACTGGGAAGAAGTGGACTGTGCTGGTAATTATATGTGGAACCAATTTGTCTCCACAGTGGGCCCTCCAACTGTATTTGGAGAAGTACATGGAAAAAGGAAATTTTGTCACCCCTGTGGTAGATTTACAAGTACACTTCGGGGAAGCTGCAGAGACATGAAGCCATATGGTGCTTTGGGGAATCATGAATATTATCTTGACTATTTCAGTTCTGTTAAAGTACAGAGTTGGTGAGGGTGAGGACTGGAGTGATTTGGGAACGGAACTGAGCCTGGTTGGTAGAGAGGTTTGCAGATCACTAGAGAATTGACAACTCTCTGTAGGTGGGCTGTGAAGCCCCGCTGGAGAGTTTTGGATAGGGCGGCTACTCCGATGATTTATGCGGGAGACTGATCTGCAGCTGTTTGTAGGATGGGCTGTGCTTTGGGGGGTGTTTTAGGTAGTGAGGCTAGGTAGGGAGGTCTCATGAACTCTTTACTTGGAACAGTTGGCTGACAGGTGATTGATGCAGGAGGGACAGTCTACAGTGCTCGTGGGCTGATACTGAGTGAGTTGGTGGAGAAGAGAAGAGGCTTCAAGGTTGGGCAAATGGTAGAATGGGGGGTGTTCAAAGCATTAGCTGGAATCCAGTCATTTTGGACATTTCTGCAGGCCTCAACAGCTCGATACATTCTTTCGGGTGTATTTTTTGAAGAGATGTTTGCAGAGCTTTCCATGGAGGCAGAGCGTGAGGAAGTTCAAGTTCAGAGGGATTATACTTCTACAAAAGCAGAAGATTACAGAGCCTATAGCAGAGTCCAGTTTTTTTTTTCCTTACCCCTGTTGGTCTGCAGCTCTTTTGTGTAAAGCTACACTGCATACCAAGAATGAGAGGCAAGGGTGGTATTTTTTTCTTGCGATGTGGCAATATACCCCCTACAGAGCGAGACGGAATTGTCATGGTTTTCTTTATTTTGTGCTGAAAGCATTGTTTTATGGATGGAGGATGGAGTTTAGGCAGGAAATAGGTTAGGTACAGTTGTATATGTGTTTTTTTGTTGTTTTTTGTTTTGTATAATACCGTTAAAGAGCCTTTCCCACATAGTAATTGATCACATCTTCTTTACCCTTCCTGGGTTAGGGGGCTCTAGCTGTGGAGAACCCTAGTCATTGTGCCTCAGTGGCTAGCCTAGACTTCTTACATTGGATTCTCTTAAAACATTTACTGGCTTCCTAGGAAACCACTGCTTGAGCACTGTATAACCAAACTTTACCAAAGATACTAATTATACAATATTGCAGCAGGAAAAAAAAAAAAGCCTTGGGTTTAAAACCAGGAATAAAAATGTAGGTTGTTGGAATAGTATGTACTGCTTTTTCTAGTCAACAAAGAAGAAGAAAAAACAATCTTGAAATAGATCTTCCACTCCAAAGGAATGTGTGGAGTGTGTGTATGTAGGATCATGCATGATCATCCTGATAAGTTTCTGAAGCTGGATTTCCTTTTTTTTTTTCCATTAGTTTCATAAGCATAATTGCCAGGGAGGTTACTAGTTAAAATGTACAAAACTCCTGTGACCTAGGAGGCTTAAACCAGATCTGAGTGTGTCATGGAAATACATTTGATGATGAAAGTGCCAGACCAATTTGTTTTGTTCAGATCTTTAATTTTTATTACATATCAGAAAAAATGAAATGAGGTAGAATTAGTGAGCCCAATACAGTATTTCAAATCTCCAGCTTTTTTAGCTCATCCTTAAACATATTGATGTCCACAGTAGTCTGACGTTAGTGTCAACTGGGTCAAGTAATTTTCACGTTCCAGATTCGTATGAATGGTGTACCAGGTTGACGTGGCACATAAATTGATTTTTTGAAATACTGTCAGCATGTTATGGTGTCGTTTAATATATATACCAGGTTGTATTCAGCAGAAATTGGAATCAAAAATTGCAAAAGCTCTATGGGGTTCAACTTGGCAGCAGGAGAGCTTAATTTTGATTCAACAGCTACCAAAATCCCTCATTAATTGGCGACACGGAACAGTGATTTTAGACCTCTGTGCCAACTTCCTGTTTTTCTCATAAACTACCAGACACCCATAGGCTTCGCTTTTTATAATTTAAATTATCATATGCAGGGCAATGTGGTGGCAAAGAGCACTTGGCTTTGCAGTGAAATGGACATGGATACCAAGTTGGTCCCTTGCGAGTGAAGCCCAGAGAGATGAAGGGACTGATTGGAAGATGTCCAGCTAGTCGGTCGCACTGCTAGGGAAAGGAACAGCTTTTTCTGACTCTTCAGGCTCATGCAGCCTCTGCTATGTTTTTATGCCTTTCTGTTCCTTCCAAGCCTTTCCATTAGCGTACAGACTGCGTCGTGTTCTGCAGGGCATGAACTCTGAATACTTCTCCCAAGTCTGTAACCGACCCGGGATACCCTCTTCTGTCTTCCCCTCCCACTTCCTACACGTTTGGCCCCTCATGGGAGAGAAAGATCAAGTAAAAACTGTTGGTTAAATATTTAAAAAAAAAAAATCCTTATTCATACAAACAGAGAGAGCAATCAGTTTTTAAGAGGGAGATCCTATTTAAAATACAAAACAATTAAACCTTGTGATTTGCATAGTCAGATTGCATTAGCATGTTACAAGTAGCAAGAAACTCTTTTAAGCAGAAAGCAGGCAGAGCAGTAGGAATATTTTCAACATTCTATTTCAAAACACTAAAAAAAGAAGAAGAAACCCAAAAGCCTCAATAAAAGATGTCATTTTTGCCAAACATAACTCAATTCCATTGAAAGTCGCTATTTCCAGCGTGGCAGCTGGTGTCGCACCTAGGATCCGCACACGCCCAGCAGGGATAGTGCTGGGGAGAGGACTTTCCAGGGGAGCCCTTCGGAAAAAGCCTGGGAGGGGCCACTTGACTGTGTGACCTAAAGCTGTCCCCCCCACACCCCGCCCCCAACCGCTTAATTAATTTTTTAGCCCCCAGTTGTCTATGATGTCATCTCCAGTGTTTGGCCTCGCCTCGTCTCTTCAACTCCACTCTCCATCTTTCGACACGAGGGTTGTACTCTCGTCAACTTCTTTTAATACTATCTCGCTCCCATGTAACACGATCTAGGTCAGATACGCAGAAGGACAGACCGATACAAAAGCCCGGGAGGCTGTGCAGACTCATGCAGGCGAGTTTTTTAGGCTGAAGGGAGATGGCTTTTTTCTGTGCAATAAAGAATAGAAAGAGCCACATTGATTTTTCAAAGTGTGGCTTTGTAGCTCTAGGATTTCTTCAAGAGAGGCAGTCAGGGGTTCGTCAGCTGTGGTGATTGACCGGCTGCTGCTCACGTGTGTGTGTGTGCGCGTGCATGTGCACATACATGTGCGTGCATATGCGTGTGCATATGCGTGTGCATGTGTGCGTGCATGTGTGCGTGCATGAGAGTGTGTGCATATGTGTGTATGTGTGCGTGCATGTGTCTGTGCATGTGCGTGTGTGCATTGCATGTGCACGCATGTGCCTGTGTGCGTTACATGTGCAGTGTGTGTGTGCACATGTGTGCATGCGTGTGCCTGCATGTGTTTGTGCATTGTTTGTGCACTGCATGTGCATGTGTGTGCGTGTGCGCACATGTGCCTTGTGCATTGCATGTGTGTGCGTGCATGTGTGTGTGTGTGTGTGTGTGACAGGGAGGAGTCCTGGAGGGGTGAGAGGAATATAAATGGCCGTCTTCTTTTCAGCTAAGTTTTTAGTGGCCCAAAAACATACGGAAAAGGGAATAGAAAAAAAAAAACAAACAGATGACAGCAACGAAGATGGGTAGACCCGTGTCCTGGGTGGCCATTAAAATAGAAAGTGTTCTGATTGTTGTGAGAGTGGAAGAAAAGGCAGCAAATAAAGGGTTGGTTGGTTCGTTTTCTGGCTGCTTTACTCTCTCCAACTGGATAGTAATAGAAGTGGATTGAGAGGGTAGATCAAGCTTATATTCAAACATTTTATTGGCTTCCGCAAATGACTTGGAGCTCAGGTAGGTGGGCAGTTACATTCAGCATTTAAGAATTTACCAATAAAGTGATATTTTCTTCTGAAAATGTGTTTATACCTGTGGGGTTTATGGAGACTAAAACTTTTTTGAATATTTATTCTGACTCATTCAGTGAGTATTTACTGATGTCCTATGTGCAAAGTACAGAGAAGCACAGATTTAAAGAATGGGAGCTGTTATAATAAACATTACTTTAAAACAATTGAAGAAAAAACAAATTTGAGAGGGGGGTGCTATCAGATGCAGTTGGCATGGATAAAGAGAAGAGACATTGTCACTGATGACTTATCTCCAGCCAAATTTGGGAAAGGTGGGGCACGGGAGATATTCTTATAAATTAATGTGTGACATCACCTTGTAAAAATCATGAAGAGCTATCAAAATTCTTTTTTTTTTTTTTGAGCCTCAAATTCAATAACATAAAGTCAGTTTGTGGATGGTAAAATGCTTTATCAATAAGAAACATTGTCCTACAATAGATCGGCAGGGCATCCAGGCATCCTGCCCTTCAGAATGATTTCAACCATGTTTTCCCTGCCTCTTGCAAAGAGAAAGCAAACAGAAGATACTGGGATGATTTCTGCTTCACCCAGAAGGAGTACAATATAATTATAAACACTTCAAAGCATTAGAAGACTTTAGTCCCTCAAGTCATGGCTTGCTGGGCTTGTGTATAAAATGGAGGGCCTGGGCTAGTCCTGAAGGGGCATTCCAGAAAGTTTAGGAGAAACAGGGGAATGTTAATACCAGCAACAGAAAACAGAGATGCCTGCAGTGAAAGCACAGACAGTAAAAGGTTAATGCAGGGGTTCTTATAGGAATTGAATTCTGAGCTAGCTTTTGGAATAGGCAAAGCAGGAACTGGTGGGTTAATGGTTGGAAGCAATCCTGTTGAAATCCCTGGAGGTGGCAGAATTCAAATCCTGAATAGACCATAGACCAGCGGGAGAGAAGGGAAGAGAAGCTGGGAGGCTAGATCAAGGAGGTGGGATCTGGTAAGATGAGCAATATGGAATTGGGGGGCATTTCTAAGCAAGGCAGTGGCACAATGAGATCTGGAGAAGATTGCTTTACCATCTGGCATCTTGGTGGACGCTGAGGAGAGGCCGGAGGCTGGAGCCTTGGGTCGGAGGTTATTGAGGTGTGAGGTAGCAGTCAAGGGAGGCTGTGGGCTCATGCAAGGAGGCAAGTGGGTAGATCCGAGGTAGTGGAGAAACACACTTGGCCGGTTATTTCTGTTTTTCGTTTACCGCTCCCTATTATTCCAGAGCCACTCGTGAAGAAGTAATATTTCTGTATTGTAGTGGACAAAGAAATACTTCCTGGAAACTTCTCAATTTGGGTTGCCCTATGTCTCGATTACTGACAGCCTGGACTATTCGAGCAGAGCATGTGGTCCTTAACGCTGTTGTAGAGCAGTCTTAGATCTGGTTGTGCAATGGGTCCCATCATGCTTCTGGGTCTTGGAATAGTGAAATTCTCCTTCGGTCCTATATCAGCATCGTCGCCAGTTCCCTTGCTCTTAATGTGTTAGTACTCATCAAGCTATGTTTTTTGGCAGGCAATATTTGAGGTCTTGGATAATGAAACAAACGGCCTAATGAGTAACAATCACATTCTTGGATTTTATGCTTTGTGCCGGGCATGTTGCTAGCTACCCCATAGACATTATTTGCCCTGTTGACCGCCATTTGTCGAATGCTTACTGTGTGTCTGGTACTGTGGGCTAAGTACTTTACATGGACAATCTCATGTAATTCTCCCAACAGTCAAGAAACAGCTTGTGTTCTTCTTTGCACTTGACAGATGAAGGAGATAAGATAGAGTTCTAATGGAGGTATTGCTTTACTGAAGCAGAACAGATTCTTGATATCATTGTTAGAGCACTATGCTCCCAGAACATACCTTATTGATTCCTTAAATGAAACATATCACGGCTCTCTGTGGAGTCAAGATGAGATATGGCTGAGTTTTCAAGTTATTGTCTTAGACATAATTCCAGTTCTATGTTGAAAAATGAGGCAGGGACACCTGTTTCTTTCTTTGGAGATATTCGGTGGCTTCTTAAAAATGGCTCCCACATTTGCAGTGGTCCGACCGTCAGCTGCCTCTTGAAGTAGTGATAGCTTTATTATTGGAGACTTTTCACTAAAGCTCTATGACCACTTAGTAGACGGCGGCAATGTTGGATGATGGGAAGGGAAATACTACCAAATGGCATTTGGGAGCTCTTCCAACCCTGAGATACTTTGAGATTTTAAGTTCCATTAGAACTATTTTGGGACACAGTTAAGAGTATAGCAGTAGCTTTTGGCCAAAGGCCATTCAAAGGTTAACAGAGCAAAGAAATAGGACTTGGGAAAAAAATTAGAGACAAAGTTGGAGTAACTTTTTGTTCAAAAGTAGGTAAACTTTAAGGGTAAATTTCAGAAAAGAAATCCTCAGATCAGTGTAGTACTATGCCATTTTGATTTCAGAGTATGAAATAATTTAATCTCTGATTCTTTTTAAAGAGCCACTAAAAAAAAAGCAAACAAAAAGAGCGGGTTCTACAAGTGATGTTTGTATTCGGCGAGTTTCTATAGTAGCTTAACTTCACAAGGAAGCATTAGAAATAATAATTCTACTTATTATCATTATAGAAAGCTTATATTGAGCACTGTTATCTGTGCCAAATTCTTTACTAAATGTTTTGCATGATTTTTTTCTCTATAATTTTTACACTAACCCCTTGAGATAAGTGTTATTATTAACATCGGTTTTCAAGGGAGGATTTCGAGGCTCAGGGAAGTAAAGAAACTTGCCTAAAGACAGCATCTTGATTAGAACACAGATCCCACTCCTGTCTCTGTCCTCTGCAGCCTACTACTGTCCTTATTGCCTCTGAAGAATATTCTATTTTATCTGTAGTAAATGAATACATCTGTTGTGCTTATTTATGTGTTAGCTTGCCATGGAGTTAAAGCATCCTTGCTTAGATAAGCTAGGTTAACTGGAGGGAGAAACAACAGCATATTGGTTCTGAATGTTAAGCTTCAAATTATTTTGGAACCTGGTCTCTTAGTAACTGAATGTGTGGCTGTTACATTTTAGATAAAATAGAAAGAAAATCATGTGAAACCCTAAGCCGTTTCTTAGAGTTGAATATAGGTTACTTTGGTCAATGAACAGTTACCCTTAGAAGAATTTTTCATTTCTTTCTCAGCTCCAAATACACAAAGAGCAGTCTGCCTCAGTAGTTTGAAAGTGTAGACTTTTGGATGCTCACTTGGAAAATCCCTATTATTTTTAACATAGAGGTCATGTTGTCCCTATTAATCAGCATGGCTCGCTTGTACCAAGTTATGTCTCAGGTCAAGTAAAATTAATTTTTTTCAGCGAGAGATGGAGAGGAAAGAAAGGAAATGCTCATAATCTTTAAGAGTTGTCTTTGTGGTTTCATTCTTTTGTCCTTTTGCCTAAAAATATAAATGCATTTTATAAATCTTAATTCTTTCAGTATTTAGAGAAATCTTCCTGATTATCTAAAATGCCCAATTAAATCTTGAACAAAAATCTGGAGTATTGAAAATACAAATTTTAGACTCATGTATAGACATGTGTGCAGTTAAATATGCTTATCAAAGAAAATGAATCATGCCTTAGTCTCAGAAAGCTCATGTATTGATAGAGAAATATGGGACAAAATAATATATAAAACCACTTTCTACTCTAATTTAATGACCCTGTTAATTTCCTGTTTTGATTTTGGACATTTTTCCAAGATGATCTCTCTAGAGAGTGTTCAGATTCATGGCCTAAAAATATCATGACAATTTTAACCTCACCACAAGGCAAATCTTTCCATTTTACAGTAAGTTCACATTGATGTACTTTAAAATTAAAGCAAAAACACTTAGAATTAAGTTGAGAGGTTTTGGATTTTTAAATAAGGTTTGTTTTTGGATTCATACTGGCTGAATTACATTTTTATTGATAATCTAGGAAAGTTATAACTTCTGCCCCTTAATGGGGAAGTAAGTGTCCATTTGCAGCTAGGAAACTTATCTCTCATTTCATGGGAAGAAAGAGTCATCATGAACTTGGGTATGGAAGTTTATGGATAAGCTCGGGTCCCAAGTGTCAGGATATTCTCACTATAGCAGGGTCAATAAGGCCTCCCTTTAAAAATTGTCCTTTTACATTTATCATCTTTGGAAGGTTTTTGGAAGATTTTTTTTTCCGCTGATCTCAAGAAAAAGTTTTGGAACTTTTTTTTTTTTTTAATTTTTATGAAAGTTCTGGACAGAGTAGTGAACTTGCTCTCTGGCATTGAGAACCTTATTTATATCTCAGTATAAATAATAAAGGAGTGAGTGTACTCACTCTTCTAAGATTACTTCCATTTTAATAGAGAAAATTGCCTTAAGCTAAGTAACGATGAACTCTGTAAGTATCAGGAAGGGTGAGGTTGTTGAGGGCATGGAGATTCAGATTTTTCTGGTATTGCAAAAATCACAACAAACTCTAAGGTCCGTTGTGAGAGGAAGATGGGGCACAGAAGGATGTTTAAAAGTCCTGAAGTCAATCTTTACATACAAGGCTACTTTCTATAGGAACCATATACAATTTTTTTCTCTCCGCCCTCCTCTGGAATATATTCAAATTATTTCTTCACTGCATGTTCGGGTCCCTGTTTGTTAGCTGCTTGCCCACTCTGTCAAATCCAAGGATTTTCTCAAGCACGTAGAGAGGAGTTTGTATCCGATGGTTTGCAGTGGCCATTCAGGTAGGCTATTCTATGATTTACGTTTCTGTAATGAACTAGGTACACTTGATGTAGATATATAATAGGCCAGGCAGAATCTTCAATAACCAGCTATCAGTTTGTCCTATTAGCAAGTACACCACACATGTACTAAATGTCCCTTAGTCATTTTGCAAAGATGGTTTAATAAAGCTGAGAGACAGTGTATCCATTTCCTATTGCTGCTATAAAAAAATTACTATGAATATAGTGCCTTAAAACAAGATAGAATTATCTTATTATTCCCTAGAAGTCTGATAGGGGTCTCACTGGGCTAAAATGGAGTAGGCAGAGCTGGGTTCCTCCCTGGAAGCTCTAGAAGAGACCCCGTTTCCTTATCTTTTCCAGCATCTAGAGACTGCCTGCATCCCCCAGGTCCTCAGTGGCCCATCCAGTCTTCTCTCACGTGGAGTCACTGACTCTCGTTCTCCTGCCTCTCTGGCTTACAAGGCCCTTTGTGATAACATTGGGTGCGGCTGGATAATTCAAAGTAATCTCGCCATTTCAAGGTCCATACCCTTAATGATATCTGTCAGTCCCTTTTACCATATATGGTAATACATTTGCAAGTTCAGGGATTATAAAATGGACATCTTTGGGGGAGTCGTTGTTCTGCTTTCCATGGGCATGGAGAATTTTCGTTTAATGGTTCAAAATGGCTTTTGATAGAAGAAATGATTATCTACCATTTTTACTGATAGATGTAGCCATAACTCATCATGATTTTCTATTTTTCCACATCCTACATTGTTAGGGGCATATTCAAACTGCCTCTAATTAAATACCTATAGTAGTGAAGAAGTTCAGTACAAAAAGGAATAGATACACTCATGGAACATTACACTAAGAGCTGCAAACTCTTTTCTGCCTTATCTCCCTTAATCTTCACAACAAGCCTTTGCAGAGGGCGTTAACTTTCTCCCATTTTATAAATTAAAAAATTGAGGATTTGAAATTTTAAGTCATTTTCCCAAGGTTGCCCAGCTTGTGAGTGACAAGTGAGATTAGAACATAGGTAATGTGACCCCAACACTGGTGCCCTTGTATACTTTCAAAACTCTTTGAGGATGGGGGTATTTATTTGCACATCTCATCCATCATTCGCACGCCATCCACGATGGGCACCCACTAAATGCACACTAGGTTCCCGAATGCTCTTACACAATAATATACTCCAGTAAATTCTTGACTGGTGCATTTAATGGTGAGATAAATATGGACTTAATGGGACAGGATTAGGGAACTGCTACACTCACTCTGCTTAATGTTGTCTATGATGGTGGTTATTGGCACTAGCCTCAAGAGTAGGCCCTCTTTACTGCCATCCCTCTGCCCCTGGTATTGTAGGTACATCTGTCATATCTTCTGCTATTCTAGTGTACCTCCCGGATGAACATTTTGGCAGTAATTCTAGAAACATCTGTTGCCCTAGCCTAAGAACAAAGTAGCTGCTCCCTGTCAAGGGAGGATGGCACGTGGCAGCTCATACTTTAATCTTCTTCAGGAATCCCTTTGGTCTAAAGCCATAGGACTAAATCCTTAGAGTCTGATCATCCGATATATGGAGCGAGCAAAGGGAAAAACCCATGTGAAAGGTGTATGATAGAACAGATAATGAAATTATGTGGCATGACCTTCTCCTGAATGCTAGTGAGGCATCCATCCATCCATCCTTATTGGGATGCCACTTTGCAGACAGTTCCAGCATAGCATCAAGAGGCTTTTGTTCAAACTCCAGCTGCAGTCCCTACTCTTCCAGATGATAGCTGGGTGATGTTAGGCAAGTTCCTTGACCTCTCTGGGGACAGTGAAGACCTTGACCTATCTGAGTTGACTCTTGTAGGTATACATATGGGACTAAGATTCGGTATCTGATCTCTAAGGAAACCATAATTTCTTGAAGGAAAACTCATACATAGTAACCTGATTCACACAAATCAAGATTATAAGCTATGGGTAATCATTATCAGTTGTATCCTTTTGGTTTTCTTCAAAGAAAGAACAAAAGCAGCTTATGACATCCGGGAACTGATCTGATGCTCAAAGCTAGATTTCAGGGTTCTTACAAACTGATTTGATGCTTTAAAACTAAGCCATATTGTTCTCCTGTTGGGCACAAACAGTCTCCAGACTAGCCATTTCAGACTGGGCCACCGTGTAAGCAGCAAACTACCAGCCACCCCCCTCTCTCACTGAGTGTGTGACTTCTTCTTTACCAAGTACAGCTGTTGGCTTGCTCCAGCCTATAGATAAGATTGACTGAGATATTTGAGCATAGATTTGCCCCTGCTTTCTGACAACACCCAATCTAGAATGAACCTCTACTTCCTTAGAACATGCCCCAAATTATCCAACAAAAGCACAATCCTATTTCTTTCTGACACCTGCTTACTTAAATGCCTCACAGCTCCCCATGGTGTGCATTCTCCTTCCCTGTGCTGAGGGAGAGAGCCAACTTGTTCAACTACAGCTAGCGATCTTGAGCTCAAGGACATGGACATTTCC
Organism: Phoca vitulina; assembly: GCF_004348235.1. Lineage (NCBI taxonomy): Eukaryota > Metazoa > Chordata > Mammalia > Carnivora > Phocidae > Phoca > Phoca vitulina. The sequence goes on from NW_022589746.1 coordinate 12,695,213, forward strand.
AAAAACTAAATCAATGACTAAAGGCAGATAGTCAGAAGCCACATCACAAAATTCTATAGCAGTCTTTAACTTTGTTCTTCAAAACTAAGTTTTATTATTTGCATTGATATATGTGGTTTTTTTATTATGTTAATCACCATACATTACATCATTAGTTTTTGATGTAGTGTTCCATGATTCACTGTTTGCGTATAACACCCAGTGCTCCATGCAGAACGTGCCCTCTTTAATACCCATCACCGGGCTAACCCATCCTCCCGCCCCCCTCCCCTCTAGAACCCTCGGTTTGTTTTTCAGAGTCCATAGTCTCCCATGGTTCGTCTCCCCCTCCGATATATGTGGTTTTAACAATCAGTAAAAGTAGAAGGGATTAAAATAGAAGAACAGTCTCACCTTTTGTGCTCTTTTCTTTCCCAATCCCCACAGGAAACATGACATGGGTGTTAGTGTACTCCTTTTAATCAGAATCTTGACTGCTCTATTTAATTTCCAAGAACTCTTATTTTCTGATTATCCTTTCTTCGTTGTATTCTCTCGATGCAATATCCTCTTGACTTTCTCGTCTGTGGACACAAATTTGATGTCATTATGATTCTTATTACTTTAATCATTTTCCTATCCCTGAAATGCTGTGTGTGTGTGTGTGTGTGTGTGTGTGTGTGTGTGTGTGTGTTGCTTTCACTTTTGTCTTATGGAGGTGATCCTTGGCTGCCTGTTCATACTGAGGATAGAATGAGGATTTAGGACAGTTGACCCATGTCTGTTGGGGTGGGTCTTGACAGCATAGATAGCCCTCATACTTTTGATTCCTAAATGCCAGAATGCTAAAGAGTCTGCTCTTATTTACCAATTTGTAATTCTGCCCTCACTGTAAGGAGGCACATATGAAGACTTTATGCATGAAAGCAATCATCTATGAAGATTTCGTGCATGGCATTTGTTTTTAGATTAGTGACAGTGTATCTTCAACCTGTAAAAACATATGGCTTTAACCCTGATTGTCCTATAATCCTTTTGTTTGTTTACAGAAAAAAATAGAGAAACTCCAAAAAGGCCACATTAAAGATTTACGATGTTGTTTAATGACCAGTCTAGATTGCATTTCGTTGCTCTTCTGACCTCTTGGGTAAAACTACTCAAAGCACTCTACTGTTGTGCTTGTTTTAGCTCCACTACAAGGAAGCTCTCCATTGCGCTTATATCTGACCCCTAATATTCTAAGTGCTTTATGCATTTTAATTCATTTAATTCTTACACCGACCCTATGAGTCAACCTACCCAAATCATCCATATAGCTTTTAAAATATTGGCATTTAAAATTTTTCCTTTGCTTTAAAAACAAGAACAATTTTTGTGATCATTAAAAAGCCCTGGTTAGAGTGACGAGTGTGGGGACCCATTCCCTGTCTAATTTAATTTTAGTTAAACCCAGACTAGCACATATACCCAACTGTTCTCACATGAATTTGAACTCTAAGGTCACTCTGTTTGCATGAAAATCAAAAGCTATCCTAATATTTAAAAAAAAAATACCTTAGTTATTTTTATCAGCATCTTTATGTGGGACATTAAAATTATCTGAATTTCCATTTACTGTGTGTTGTCGTTAAGTTATTTTATCTACTTTGCGTCTGTGGCTTTGCTTTGGGAAACTAATGCTGTTTAAACTTGAACTCCTAATTTTCAAAGTAAGGGAAAAAATAAACATGATGGAAAATTCATGGCAGCAGCATGACCCCTCCAGGCTGAATGGAGTTCAAGATGAAATGCCTAGCGTCTATCTATACTTAGAGTAGGGAGCATAGAATTGAAAATCAAAGTCATCTAGTTTTCTAGGGTCTGATAAACAGCCTTTTGTAAAATCTTACTTTTAATTGCCGTGGGAATATATTCTACATTTGCAGTAATTGAAATTAAATACTTGGTAATTAGAGTTAGATTTTATTGCTTATTTAATAAGAAAGAATCAGATAGAGTGTTTAAGAAAGAACAGTAAAAATTCAATATTCATGTCTCAAGTGTAGTGCTAATAGACATTGATTTAGCAGCAAAGACTTTAATTTGATGAAAGCTTAGGCCAATATAATGAAGACAGATATATTTTAATGAGAGTCATTTTTAGTTACAGGTAATGATGGCCTGTGAGGACACATCTTGACTTCCAAGTTTTCATATGACCTTCACTTGGCCTTTTGGCTGCATGCAGTAGCCTCCTGGTGAATTTTTCAGGTCATCTCATAGTGATGATGATGATGGTGACATTGGCATTTCACATTTGTAAGCCCACTGTGGCTTCTGACATGCTCATATGCAGCATCTCGTTATTTTACTACCACCTCCAAGTTTTTCGGAGCAGGAGAACACACACAGTAGATATGGCATATTCCTGTTAGATAGCTGTGTGCAGAAGCTGGGAAATCTAAGTGGATGACAACTCTCCTTCACTTATGGTTCTGTTCTATGGGACAGTCAGGTGAGGAAGTCAAGCAAGTCATCTGGGAGAGAGTCTCATGAATCTGGACTTGCAAATGGCACAAACTGGACATCTACAAGCCAGGTTTGAACCATACGTACATGCATTCTATTTTGCCAGCGTTACATTTTTGAAAGTTGAGGATTTAATGCCCTTTCTTTATTAGCCTAGTTGCCTGAATCTACCCACCCACCCCATCTCTGTTCTCTGTCACCTGGCTTGTGCATACTCGTTTGTGAGGACTTCTGAGTTCTGAAGGACACCTGTTCCCTGGGTCTGGAGAGCTGCAGTCACTTGGTGTTCTCTGAGAGTCGTGCTCCCAGGAGCATGCAAGTGTAGGCCATGCTGAAGACATTTGCATTTTCTACTGAGGATGTGGGAGTGGAGAGAGCTCATGGTGTTGGGGGCACGAAGAAAAGACATCAAGGAAGGCGGGACTTGTCAGATGGACCTTCAAGAGTGCACTTCCTTCTAATGGTTTTGTTCAGATGGTCTGACTCATAGAAAACAACCAGAAAATTGGGGACCTGGTTTGCTTAAAACTTGAGTAAATCATTGTTTATATTTATACTCCTTAGTCACCAATACAATTGTCCCATACAGAAACCTGTGAGTCATCTGAAAACTGTTGTCTCTTCCACCCCATTTGGCTGTTAGAGATTTCTATGGCTTTTCTTTTTAAATATTTCTCCAGTGTCCTCCCTACTGTTCATCACTAAAGACTCAGCTGTGGTCAAGGCCTTAATCATTTTATGACAAGTTGTCTCTCTCACTGACCATGAGACTCCTTGCCTAAAAGCTTCCAATGTCTCCCCATAGTCTTCATAATAGAGAGAAAGCTCTGGAGCATGGCATAAAAAGTCCAATATGGCTTACCCCCTGCATCCCCCTCCATCATAATCTCTGGGTGTACACTTTTTCTATAAAACTGTTATAGCTTCCTAAAGACATCCTTTTATTCTGTATCCTACACCTTTGGTCCTATTATTCCCTTTGTGGCAAATACACTAGGCTGGCAATGTCTTACTGCCTTTTGAGGCTTGTATCTAATATCACCTCTTCAAAGTGTTTTCTGGTTCTTCTATGTTGGAGACAATGGGGAATTCAATTTGGAGAGAGTGGAGGACACTCCAAGATTTTCCAAGAGAATATCAGACTTCTCTTGTGTCCAGCTTCCCATGCTTTCAGCCCACCTTTTTAACCATCAGCCATTGCAACAACCCGAGTGCACTCAGGTGTCACCTACTAGCTCCATGCCTCAGCTACATCCCTCTCTTTCTCAACCTCACCCTACTTCTGAGCTCTACTTACGTGTGTGAACCTGGAAGGGAATGTGAGTTAACCCCACATGGGGACCCTAGACCAATGGGAGATGGGCATCAGGATCCAAACATCCTCCTCTTCTGTGTCCCCCACATGTAGTTCTGAGGCACGTCTTACCAGGGTCTGGGGAGGGTCCCCACTGTCGCTGACCTCCAGTTGCCCAGCATGCTGACTATACCATGACTGTTGGAATTGGCTCTCCCTCCTTCCCTGCTGCTCTCTTCCATCTCCTGGAGATGTCTTTGGCCAGCTCCCCCAAAGAAACTCTCTGCACTCAACCTCTTTTCTCAGTCCGTTTTCTGGGAGATCCCAGGCTAAGACAAGGGATACAAGAGCATAGATCTATGGAAAGAAATGAGATTCTCAACTTCCATATGTATTCTCTCCTAAAATTGACCTGCCTGAAAATGTATGTGAAGGTGTGATCAGTAAAAGACTTGAAGCTTAAAAAATATTTCTCATTCAGTGGGGGAAGTAGAATAGAAATAGAGTTTCATCAAAAAGAAAAAAAAAAGAATGAGGGGCGCCTGGGTGGCCCAGTTGGTTAAGTGTCTGTGTCTTAATTTCGGCTCAGGTCATGATCTCAGGGTCGTGAGATGGAGCCCTGCATCTGGCTCCACGCTCAGCATGGACATAAAAAGTCCCTTAAGATTCTTAAGATTCTCTCTCTCCCTCTCCCTTTGCCCCTCCGCCCCACTTGGGCACACCTGCTATCTCTCAAAAAAAAAAAAAAAAAAAGAACGAAAATGAAAAAGAAAGACAAAGGAATGATAGAAAATTTCTGAGGCTTGGGAATTCAGTCCTGCATTTTAAAAAATGGATGCTGGTGGACAACACAAGTGATATAGCCATTTCATTTTGAAATACTGATATTTATCCCTTGCAAGAAATTACATCCATGGCAACTATTTGAACTTGTGCTGAAAAATACCGGGTACCAATTAATAAATATGAATGGAGGTACACAGTTTAAAAAATTCTTTCAGGAGAAATGTGAACAAGCACATGAAGACCCTTAGCCTCGACCAGGGGGTTTCAACTGTGGGTCGCATTGCAACTACCTAGGGAACTTTAAATGTACTGATGTCTGGGTCCCACCACCAGAGATTCTGATTCATTTGGTCTGGGGTCAGGGGGTGGTGGTGCTCCACGAATTGGTATTTTTATTTATTTATTTATTTATTTTTTAATTTTTATTTTTTAAAGATTTTATTTTTATTTATTTGACAGAGAGAGACAAAGCGAAAGAGGGAACACAAGCAGGGGGAGTGGGAGAGGGAGAAGCAGGCTTCCCGCGGAGCAGGGAGCCTGATGTGGGGCTTGATCCCAGGACCCTGGGATCATGACCTGAGCCGAAGGCAGACGCTTAATGACTGAGCCACTCAGGCGCCCCTGGTATTTTTTTTTTTTAAAAGGTTAGCAAGTGAATATAATGTTAGCCAGAGGAGAGCTCCATTGTCCCGGACTGCTTTGACCCCTTTATATCCCAGGCATAGCCCTTACCACACCATGCAGAAATGTGGTTAGTGTGCATGCCTACCAGGGTCAGGCAGGGTCCACAGATGAGTCAGGTGGACCAGGTTGGGGGACTAGAGTGAATTAGAGAGCACACGCCCCCTCCACAGGAAGCAGCTCAGACTCGGTTTCAGCCGCCCCTTGACTTGATGGAAAATGGGCCCAGTGATGGCAAACATGCTCATTTTCCGAGAAAAGCAAGAAATCTGGTGTTTTATAAAAATGTGAAATACATGATTTTAAAGCGTTGCCTAAAGTATTCTTCACTCCTTCCTTTTTATTTCATTCTTTTCAATGCCACTGAGAGGCCAAATGTAACTGTGAGCCAGGGGCAGCCAAGGACCCACCATTGGCAGCCATTGGAGATATTACATGAGGGACTTGCCCTCTGGCCTGCAGGGCCCCCAGTGATGCGACAAGATGGTGCTTCTCTTTCCTGTACTGACATGTGGGATGTGAGGGGTGGGTGTGTCCAGTACTTATAAAAATGACATTCTTTAAGTTTCTGTACAGGGTTCTCGAATAAAATTGGGGATGGTTGAAACAGCCCACCAATTCCATTTTATAGCTTGTTTACAGTTATTTTACTTCAACTATACAAATTCTCTTGCCTCTTTGTTCTTTCTGAAGAGAGAACATCGCTTTGCTGTTATTCCAGGAAAGCTGAGAGACCAAAGGTGTAATAGGGAACATTCTGGACCTTTCTCAGAATGTTAAAGAAGAGCGAGTCCTACAAAAAGAAGTTTCCTTTATTTGTTGGAAAAGTGGATTCAGATATAAAATAATTCTGGCTACTGCTAAGTGTACTTAAAGACGTCTGATACTTGAACATCAAGAAGCCAAAAGCAGGCTCACATTATGAAAGACTTCAAAAACATGCTCTGTAAGTGTTTAAGAGGCTCAAAAAATCTACTAGGAACACTGATTATTACCAGAAAGGAAAAAATACTTGGACTTTTAATTGGTCAAAATGGCATGTGATATTCAGAACGTAGTAAGGCTTACTTGTATGATCCAGTTTTATTTCCTCAAGGAGAATGTCAGCATGTCCAATCCATCCCTATTTAGCTTTTCCATATTTTAGTGTTTAGCCAGGACATCGAGTAGGTGATGTATGGCAAAAAAAAAATGGTCAGTTGCATTTTTTGTTCTGAGATAGGTTCAAGAGCTCTTTACCAAAGTTTTGTTTCTTTCTTTTGCTTCTGTCAGAGGCCTAATTATCTTTCCATATGTAAAGCTCCGTGTCAGCAGACTCTCATGGAAAGTACCCTAGGCAACCTCACCATTTTCAATAGAATTGATTGTAAGTCATGGCTCATGCAGCTTTTGTCTTGCTCAGCCCATGCAAGTGGAAGGGAAATGTGGAAGGATGAGGTATGGTTTATGTAATTGTTTTAGACCTCACAGGACCAACATCAAAACATCAATGTGTCCTGTCAGCCTCATAGTAGCTGCCCATAGGATAACGATCAGAGCTTCTTTTTCATTCAAACAGCTTTGATGGAGCACCTGCCAGGTGTGGTAAATAAAAGGCTTGGCTGAGTATTTAGAAACACTCCCACTCTGTGCAGACTTCCTAAAAAGACTTGGAAATTTTTTGGTGTTGTTTCGGGGATGAGAGATAGACAGATCTGGCAAATTTTTTATGTCAGAATAATGACTTACATGAGTATTGTCTGTAATAAGTTTTCCTAAGAAATTATTGCATGATCATATAGGCAATAAATGGCTATTTTTTTTAGCTTAAAAGGACCCACTTTACCCCTACACACACACACACACACACACACACACACACTTTAGCCCCAAAAATAAACAAAAATCAAAATTCCCTGTAAACTTCATGTGTAGGTTTGAAGTTAAAAAAAAAAAACTGAAGGGGCGCCTGGGTGGCTCAGTTGTTAAGTATCTGCTTCGGCTCAGGTCATGATTCTCAGGGTTCTGGGATCGAGCCCCGCATCGGGCTCCCTGCTCAGCGGGAAGCCTGCTCCTCACTCCCCCACTCCCTCTGCTTGTGTTCCCTCTCTCGCTGTGTCTCTCTCTGTCAAATAAGTAAATAAAATCTTTTTTAAAAAAATTGAGCTGTAGCTCCCTTGCCTAGAGGGATATTAGAATTAGATCCTTCTAAAGTCAAAGGCAGAGCCTCCATCATTTCTCTGTATTTCCACTTTGGTTCACCAGGGTTTGGTTTTGATAGGACCAGATAGCTAGTTGGCTGCCATCTGCCTGGGACTACTTGCCCTGAGGGGGAGAGGTTCCTGGTTCCTGGTTTTGAGAGTGAGCTGGCAGAATGCCATATATATATATATACACACACACACACACACACACGCACGTGTGTGTAGATATACGGATACACACATGTATGTCCATATATCTACATACATATGTGTGTATATCCGTATATCTACACACATGTGTTAATTATATTCCATTTACTTTCAAATACAAATGTTAATTCATAATAAAAGACACTTATTTCATAAGATTAGGAAGAGACGTTGAAAGATGTAACAGTCAATGTCTTACGTGTCACAAATGTCATCGTAGTGTTGTTTCTTATGTCAACCCTTCATAAAAAGCTCAAGGTTTAGTATCAAAATGTAGTTTCTTGAAGACGTTTCTTTTGGGAAGCTAGAATCACTCTTCAAAAGGCAGAACTCCGCTGGTCTGATTTTATACAGAGACAGAACTTAGAGAATCTAGAAGAGTGTTTCTGCAAGGGTGCTTTGTGGACATCTGCATGTATATAATTGAAGGCACTTGTTAAGAAAGCAAATGACCATGAACTAGCCCAGATCTGCTGACTCCTGATCCCTGGGCTGGGGCCTCGGTAACCTGTCCAGAAGAGTAGATGTTTAGATAGATGTACCCTCACTGTCTCTCCCTTATATGGGTAAACCTTTTCCCAAGAGAAGTCCACGGTGGTGGGGCTAGAGTACACATGTTCTTAGTTGTCTGAAGGGAGGTGCATGTAGGTGGGAAAAGCCACCTTCTGCTACAGGAAATCCCAATCCCGTTTGCACCATTGCTTCTAGTCCCACATACCAGCACAGCAGCTGGGCGCTCCCAGGACTTCGGAAACACCGGGTCTTCTCCACTCTTGCAAAGTCAGGCACCCTTCCTCTTCCCGCCCTTGGTCCACTGCCCCTGCCTTTTCCGGATAAGTGCCTTTGATTCTGCGCTTATCTGTTCCGAGCATGTGAACTACTATCTCACTGATTGTTGTGCATCTTCACATAACCCTGGAAGTGGGGTTTGGACTTCTAATACTCAGGCATTAGAACATAGCTAGTATGAAAAAGAGATGGCCTCATTCTTTATTTACTTACCCCTACAGGCTTTTACGCATGATTTTAATATCAAAGGAGGATATTAAATCTCATTCATGTGAATTATGATGAAGAATAATTCACAGACGAAAAAAATCCGCCGCGTAAATGGGTAGGTGAGATAGGGATTGTATGCCTTTTGTGGAAAAAAATACTATTAAAAAAGATAAATAAGACAGGTGTCAATGAGAGAGAGCACACTGTTAGAGCATTAACTTGAACCAAACACCACCGAGTGTCTTCACTCTTCTCTTCCTCATGCAATCATTCCCAGATCTTGACATAAAGCTCTCTCTGACTTTTATCTCCCCACTCCCTCATTTAGAATCCAATTTAAAGTGAACACATCAGAAGATAAAACTTAAGAACTCAAAGTCTTAAGAAGTCTTAAAGATCTCAGAACCGAATTCAGAATTTTAATGTTCCTCAATTGGTTCTTACATCTGCCCTTATCAGAAATCTGAATGGCATTCTCGTTACTTCTTGATTTAGCAATTATTTGTACTTTTAAAAACTTCAGTTTGAAGGAGCCAAGGGTAAAATAGGGCAGATGGAAATATTTGCAAATGGATGCACTTCTGGAAAATTCTACAGTCTGTGTGCAAATGGAGTAGAGTTTTGTCACTGGGATTCCAGGCTACTTCTGTTCTGATCCTGTTCACAGCAGCAGTTAACTCTGATCTTATCAGGTTCCTCATTTTTAAAACCAGGGGTTGAATCTCTGAGTGTTGATTTCTTGTTATTGGAAATCCTTTGGTTCTTGGAATTACGTAGTATTCATTGTACATTCGTTCATACAGTCGCCTTGCAGATGGTTTACAGAGGTAGCAAGCACTCGGTGTGTCTGTGAGTTCACTGGGAGTGTGGCTAGGTGAGCACATAGGGCAGGTACTAGTGCAGAAAATAATAGTCAGTGTCAGCCTTTTGTAGATCCTCCTTGGTCTAAGTGTAGACCGAGGATCTACACTTAATTGGATGTGAATCCGTAGACTTCCTATAGAGCTATTTCTAGAACAAAAATATATATTTTAATTCCTTTTCTTTATTAGATATTTATGACATTGTAGTTATGTCTCTGAACTCCTCTCTGATGTTATTGAACACCTGGAATGACATACCACTTCCCCCCCAGAGTCTGTAATATTTGGTCTACTGCTGCCCCCAAATCTTGGTTCATAAGATGGTTCATAAAAGTATTGGTAATTATAGGAAAGTAGACTATCATTCAATATACCAATGTATTTACAATACAGAGACTCCTTTGGAGAATGGTGAAGTTGATGAAGAATTTGGATTTTTAGCAGCAATTTAAAAAATTCATTAATTCATTTATTCAACAAATCCTTTCTCACCAGAATCCTTAATTCTTTGACCATGTTACATTTATGGACGACTGGAGTGAGGGGAGATATTGAGCAAGACATTTCAGGCATGATGAATTTGATCAAAGGAGAAATCAAAGGTGCTGCCAGGTCCTGAAAGCTAGTATGAAAAAGAGTTTGATGGGCTGGATCAGTAGAGAATTCCTGGATCAGTAGAGAATGCCTAGTTTGCTGGAAGGTTTCTTGCCCACACAGGTATGGTCACAACTGAATATATCTTCCTTTCCAACAAATCTGCTTCTCCTCTAGAACTACCAGCCGAGTTTGATGGGCTGCATCAGTAGAGAATGCCTAGGGAACTTTCTGGATGAAGGGACAGTTAGCAGAGATCTGAAGAACAAGGCAGATAATAAGCCCAGTAAGGATTTAGGGAAACTGTTCTAAGCAGAGGGAATGACTTATGTGTAGTTCTTAAGGCAAGAGAGAGTGTCCTTTTTGAGTAATCAAAAGAAGACTAGTATGGTTGTAGTAGGAGTCCAAAAAGGAAAATGGAGCATGAGGTAGACCAGAATTTGAGTGGGCTTGAAAGTCAATGTAAGGATGTCAGTCTTACTTAAGGGAAGCTATCTAAGGGCTTTAAGAAGGGGTGGGGCAGAAAGCAGAGAATATAATCAGAGTTTTTTTTTTCCCCTGTAACTTTTTATTTTGAAATAATTTAAGACTCACAAGAATTTGCAAGAAAAGGATAGAGGACATTAGAGTACCATTCATTCCATTTTCCCAATGATCATAGTATGTTATATAAACTGTAGTATAGTGTAAAAACCACGACACTCACATCGGTACAATGTTATTAACTTTGGTACAAACCAGATTTGGATTTCACACCTTTCACATGCAGATGTTTGTTTTGTTTTTAAGACATCACTGCGGTGTGTAGGACAGATTGAAATATGGATGCGGGGGACTGATTTGGAGATTAAGAAGTCTCCAAATCAATGCCAAGTTTGCATGGAGAGCTGAAGGCACCTTAAACTAGCAGTGGCATGGAGATCATTGGGAGCATAGAGATTCTAGGAAAGTGGGAGAGGTAGACTCGGGCAGGGGGTGTGAGGGAGGGGAGAAGATCAAGGATGGCTTCCTGACTCCTGTTTTGAGCCCTGGGCAGGTGGTGATGCTAATAGTCAAGGCTGGGAGTTCTAGAGGAGAAGCAGATTTGTTGGAAAGGAAGATACATTCAGTTGTGACCGTACCTGTGTGGGCAAGAAGCCTTCCAGCTGGCACTCTAGAAAGAAGTCTGTTGGGAGATGTGCATTTAGGTGTCATCAGCATAGAGGTAGTAATTTCAGCAAGATTACCCAACAAGAGTATGGTAAATTAAAAGAGAAAAAAGGCTTAGCACAGAGCCCAGGGAACTATAAATGTTAAGTAGGTTGACAAGAAAGAGGAGCCACAGGGAGGATGGGAGGGAAGAGCAGAGAAAGAGTCCAAGGGGGCAGGTGGGGGGGGGGGAGAGATGGGAGGGAGAAAGATGGGAGGGAGGGAGAGCAAAAATTACTAGGTTGATCTCATACAAAGGAAAGAGTATTTTGGAGAATAAATATCCTGGTGACTTCTGTCTCTGGTCTGCCTTCAGGCAAAGATGTAACTGAGAATTTTCTTGGGGCTCTCGGTGTGTGCCATTCTTTTATTCTTAGGGCTTAGCGTTTACAGTTTTTCAGGCTGCACTTCAAGAGAAAGCGTGGTATTTTCTGCCGCATTGTTTGTCTTCCAAGATGTGATTTTGGACAGACAATACGTGAATCATGCCGTATTTTATTGATTAGTTTAAAGGGAACAGGAACTTAAAAACTGGGGAGAAAAACCAGTAAACTATGCATAAAGGTTGAGGTTTGACAAAACCCAAACTACTTTTACATGTGACCCTGCGATTAAAATCTATTTCCCCCGCTACAACGTGTGTGTGACAGCACATACACCAACACCCAGACAACTGGAATCCGATTGTGGAGGTGGGTCCTGGATATCTAAAAACATTTCTCCAACTGACTCTACCCCCCTTCAGCCCCCAGTGTGGGTGGAGAAGAATTGGAACATGGAAATATGCTGATAATCTTAAATGAGAACATTCTACATAGTGACTTAAAGATAGGACCTAGGGTGCCTGGGTGGTTCAGTCAGTTGAGTGTCTGCCTTTGGCTCAGGTCATGATCTTGGAGTCCTGGGATCGAGCCCCACATCGAGCTCCCTGCTCAGTGGGGAGTCTGCTTCTCCCTCTCCCTCTGCGCCTCTTCCCCCCGTTTGTGTGTGCTCTCTCTCTCTCAAGTAAATAAAATCTTAAAAAAACAAAACAAAGATAGGACCTAATAGAACCCTTATTGATATTGCTATAAGGTAGGGCATGCCAAATAATTTTTTTCTGAAAAAAAAAAAAGAAGGGGGGGCAACAGGTAAAGAAATAGAAGACAACAAATTTGGGGTGAACCCAGTGGATTGGGAAGCAATCATCACAAATCCCAGAGGGGATTCAAGGTTGGAGTTGGTGAGGCAGGGGTTTGGTTTATGATAGATTTATGTTATGACAAGCTGAGTGACCAGTTCAGAATAATAAGCTGGAATAACGTCTTTAAAGACCATTTGATATTAGATGGGGAGTAAAGGTCATACCGGTTTAAGTGGCAGATAACTGAAGGCTGAGCCAAGGCTTAGTTAAAGAAATCATGCAAGAGGGGTGCCTGGGTGGCTCAGTCGTTAAGCGTCTGTCTTCGGCTCAGGTCATGATCCCAGAGTCCTGGGATCAAGCCCCGCATCGGACTCCCTGATCTGCGGAAAGCCTGCTTTTCCCTCTCCCACTCCCCCTGCTTGTGTTCCCGCTCTCACCATCTCTCTCTCTCTGTCAAAAAATAAATAAAATCTTAAAAAAAAAATCATGCAAGAAAATGCTGGTATGCTGTGAGAATAAATGGAATTGGATTTTGCAGGAGGTATGACATGGCACCACGAGAAGCTGAAAGTTAGTTTCAGGATTTTTCATTTTGGAAAGGAGGCAACATTTTGGGGGTTCCCACAGTGCACTATGGAAGCTGATTGGGGGTGTTTCGAGAGGGTAAGAAAACTATTTGCCCGAATTTTGTACAAGTGCGCAATGGAGCATCTGGTCCTTGGTATTTCAGCAGAATCCCAAGTGGGCATAAACTGAATGTGGAGAGACAGGTGGCTTAGCATGTCATCTTTTAGAAAAAAGTAGACGGAAATGAAGAATTATAATTAGGGGCACCTGCATGGCTCGGTTAAGCATCCGACTCTTGATTTCATGCAAGATCGAGTCTTGCATCAGGTTTCATGCTCAGCAGGGAGTCAGCTTAAGATTCTCTCCCTCTCCCTCTGCCCCAGACCCATCCCTGCTCAAGGATGTGCACTCTCTCCTCTCAATAAATAAATAAATAAATAAATAAATACAATTATAATTAAAAGTGTGTACTTATGGGATGCCTGGATGGCTCAGTCGGTTAAGCATCTGCCTTTGGCTCAGGTCATGATCTCAGGGTCCTGGGACTGAGTCCCACATCAGGCTCCTTGCTCAGTGTGAAGCCTGCTTCTCCCTCTGCCTGCCGCTTCCCCTGCTTGTGCCCTCTCTCTCTGACAAATAAATAAATAAAATCTTTTTTAAAAAAGTATTACTTATATATTTACCCTCCACCGTGTTTTCAAAAGAATTTAAGGTTGCTAAGAAGCTGGGTTTGATGGCTAAAATTATCCATTGATGTAAGAGATAAAGAACACATATGGTAGTAAAGTTTCAAGAGTCAAAAGTGAAACGAGATCTTCATTTTATTAACTACAAGCATGAGCTTTGCTTTATTGGCATTCAAAACTCCTAAATACTATCTTCAGCACAGAAATCTTAATGATCCTCATGGTGCAGTCATTTCTCTGAATGGTGTCATTTACGATACAATTCTGGGCCCAGGAAATAAATGAAGGGGAGGGTAATGAGGCTTCTACGATGTCGAATGAGTCAATGTATGATTAATATTGAGTCACTTCCCTGTTCTCTGTTGGCTGCTTTCCTGCATAAGGGCTCTTGGTCTGCAGGAACTTGGTCTGAGAATCAAATCTGTAAACCAAGATTTCTTGTAGGGATCATGCTGTCAGGCTGCTAACAAGTGTATTCCCTGCACACTGAGGAATCCTTCTCACTCCAAAGATGGCCGTCCAAGTTTGGTTTAATTCACGCTGATTTCAACTTTGCTCTGATAATTGAGGAGGAGCCCAGGCTCTTCAAGTATTTCGGATTTCTTTTTAGACAGATAATGTGGCCCTCGCTCTGTGTACCCTTCCCACCGTGAACTTTGCAGACTTTAACAGGGTCTGCTTAGAATATATGGTATCTGTGTGTTGTGTGAGTGTTTTTAAATGTGGAGGATAACAGCAATGGTAATAAGTCTTACTGGCTTCCTTTCAAGTACTTCCGTTTCCAGGTGGTTTCAGTTGCCGTGGTACCCTTGTGTTTAAAGTAATCTGAGGAATAAAGCCATAGTAAAAGTATTTTTAAGTGATTAAAAAAGTTAGCAGAATGGAGAACAGTGCCTACTGTGACTAAAGCATAATATTCATTTATGATGAATAATTAAATCATGTCAAAGCTACAAAGACCAGTGATTTAAAACTAATCATATTGGGAAATGTGCCTTTGGCAAGAATCAGAAGGAAAAGTTAGCCATTCCTTTTCCTTGAAACCTTTCCTCTCCCTCCCTTCCCTGACCTATATTTGGCTATTTCTGGTATTTTTCCATCATCTTTGTGAGCTCCTCCCCCTGGACCCCAGTCCCAGGCTGGTTGGGTTCTCTGTAACTTCTTTTTTTAATGCTATGCTCCCCCCAAGTGTCATTGCCATCTGTCGCCATACAACACGATTACAGTATTATTGACTGTATCCCCCGTGCTGTGCCTTTCATCCCTTTGACTGATTCATTCCATAACTGAAGCCTGTATCTCCCACTCCCCTTCCCCCATTTTGACCATCCCGTCAACGTCTTCCCTCTGGCAATCATCATACAGTTCTTTTCTGTATTTATGGGTCTGTTTCTGCTTTTTGTTTTTTTTGTTTGTTTTGTTCCTTAGATTCTACCTATAAGTGGAATCATATGGTCTTTGTCTTTCTCTGTCTGACTTATTTCACTTAGCCTAATACCCTCTAGGTCCATCCACGTTGTCACAAATGGCAAGATCTCATCCTTTATATGACTGAGTAATATTCCAGTGTGTGTGTGTGTGTACATACCACATCTTTTTTTATCCATTCATCAGTCTATGGACACCTGGACTGCTTCCATATCTTGGCTACTGTAAATAATGCTGTGATAAACACAGGGGTGCATGTATCTGTTCAACTTACTGTTTTTGTTTTCTGTGGGTAAATACCCAGTAGTGGGATTACTGGATCATAGGGTAGTCCTATTTTTAATTTTTTTGAGGAACCGCCACGCTGTTTTCCACAGTGGCTGCACTAGTTTGCATTCCCACCAATAGTGCACGAGGGGAGGGTTTGTTTTTTCCCATATCCTAGCCATTGCTTGTTATTTCTTGGCTTTTTGATTCTAGTCATTCTGAGAGGTGTGAGGTAGTATCTTATGGTTTTGATCGGAATTTCCCTGATGATGAGTGATGTTGAACATCTTTTCATGTATCTCTTGGCCATCTGTATGTCTTCTTTGGAAAAATGTCTCTTCAGGTCATCTGCCCATTGTTAATTGGATATTTATTATCACTATTATTATTTGGTGTTGAGCTGTGGAAGTTCTTTATATATTTTGGTTACTAACCCTTTGGCAGGTCATATCAAATCATGTATCATTTGCAAATATCTTTTTCCATTCAGTAGTTGCCTTTTCATTTTGTCGATGGTTTCCTTTACTGTACAGAAGCTTTTTATTTTGATGTTGTCCTAATAGTTTATTTTTGCTTTAGTTCCCTCACCTCAGGAGTCATATCTATAAAAATGTTTCTATGGCCAATGTGAAAGAGATTATTCCCTATGTTTTCATCTAGGAATTTTATGGTTTCAGTCTCACGTTTACTCTTTAATCCATTTGAAGTTTATTTTTGTGTGTGGTGTGAGAAAGTGGTCCAGTTTCATTTTTTTGCAGGTAGCCATCCGGTTTTCCCAGCACCATTTGTTGAAAAGACTCCCTTTTCCCCATTGTATATTCTTGCCTCCTTTGTGACCATATAAGTGTGGGTTTACTTTTGGACTCTCTGTTTTGCTCCATTGATCTTTGTGTCTATTTTTGTGCCAGTCCCCTATTGTATATCTTGAAATCTGGGATTATGACACCTTCAGCTTTGTTCTAATTTCTCAAGATTGCTTTGGCTCTTTGGGGTCTTTTATGGTGCCATATGGATGTTAGTATCATTTGTTCTAGTTCTGTGAAAAATGCTCTTGGTGTTTTGATAGGGATTGCCCTGAATCTGTCGAGTGCTTCGGGTGGTATGTTAACAAAATACTACCTTTCCCCTCATTGGACCTGCAGTAAGTCCCATAGCTTCTACTTGCAAAATATACTTTGAGTTTATTTACACTTCTGCCCCTCTGCTGTCCCCTTCCTAACCTCAGCCATCACTATATCTTGCATGAAAATACTGCAGTAGCACTTTCCTGAGCTTTCCTTCCTCTCTCCTACTTGCAGTTGTCTCAGTTCATTCACTGCAATCCTAAGTGATCTCTTAAAAATACAAATCAGACCGTGTCATTCACTATCCTTGTTTCTCTCAGTTAGTTGCTTTTCATTTCACCAAGAATCCAGTTCTTTCTCACAGTCTTCAAGGCCCCGTCTAAACCAGCCTTTAGAGAGGTCCTTATTTCAGAACCCAAAGAGGCCTTCCTCTTGAGTTTGCATTCAGCACCCATTTTGTAACCTTCCAAGCACTTTCTCTGTTTTAACAATATTATTTGTTTGTTGATCTCTGTGTCATGTTTCCTCTCCTACTAGAATTGTAGCTCTGAGAAGACAAGGACTCTATTTCACTCATCCCTGCCCTCCCGGTGCCATAATGAGGCACTCAGGACATGCTTGGTGGGTGGATGGAGGGACGGATCTAAGGGTCAGGTACCTGCAGACTACTGTGTAAGACTGAGAACCCTGCAGTCTTGGAGAAGGGCTGTGGGATGGAAGTGAAATGTTATATCAACCATTTTGCTAAGTTGCATGATTGATTTGTTTCTGGAAGTTTTTATTGGGAGGATAAGGTGAGACATGTCCCAAAGCACCTCAAATAAAAATACTTCAGGGGCTTTCTTCTTGGCAGCTCTCCTTGTACCTGGACTCTGCCCATGAGGAAAGTTAGTGTTCTCATGGATTCTTCCCCTCTTCACGTCCGTTTGGTCAGTTCACGTTCTGCTCATTCCAGAGACTGACAAAAATGTAGAAACTGGGAGGGGCTGTGTGCAGAGTGTTTGTCTAGCAGTCCCTGGATTTTTAGTAGCCTATTCTCACCTGTGGGTATCATAACCCAACCACTCCATAAAGGAGGCCCTTGAAATCTTGGCAGCCACTGACTCGGGAGTATTGTACAAGTGCTGCCTCATTTCTGCCCCCTGAAACCTGTGTTCCATCTAACTGCCTCAGGCTCAAGGGTCAGTGTCTCAGGCTCCGTTCTGCCCTTTGGATTAATTCCTTTAGCTAGGTGTCTCTAGATCCCGCTTTAACCCAGTACTCCACGAGCTCAGCAGCCAACTCTCCTCCCTTCGATAGCCTGTTTCAGACTTCTGCAACCTTGGCCTGGCAAAGCCCTGAAGTCTCTCCCCTTTGACTGGCTGGAATCATTCAGACAGTTTTAGATCAGGTACCTACAAATATATTGTTTGCAATTCCAGTACACTTTGTGTTATGAACCCTCTGTCTTCTGTGTTTATTTATTATACTCAACCTCCTTGGCTTCATGGCCTGCCTAAATTTCTTCATGGCTTCCCTGTTTCTTCTTGTCCTTCTCTCACTGACGACTGTGACCTTATTTCACAAGGGACACATTTTTGGGAATGGTTTTCAGATTTGTAGGTATGACTTCGTTCCATAAATACTGTGCTCATGTCAGCAGCTACTTTAGGTCACCTTTTCAATCATTTTGTGGGTAATTATGGTTGTGTTTTAAGCCCATCAATCACTATTATCTGTATTTACCTGCAGTGGCAGAATTTGCACCTAGAATTGTTGCACTGGAAATATAATAAATATTCACTATTTGCCACCGAACAGGACAGACTCCTAAAGGACAGTGTGGTACAAAGGGATAAATAGATAGTGGATTCAAGTGACAAAATCACATTTATCTCCCTCCTTCCCTTCCTCCTTTCATTGGCTTCTTCAAGCAGGGGGAGTGGGGGAGGGAGAAGCAGGCTTCCTGCGGAGCAGGGAGCCCGATGTGGGGCTCGATCCCAGGACTCGGGGATCGTGACCTGAGCCGAAGTCAGACGCTTAACGACTGAGCCACCCAGGCGCCCCTCTTTTTATTTCGAATTCAAATACAGACATTCACCCAAATGGACAGTAAACTTTTGTGCAAATTATTTCCCCTCCATATTTGAATTGTATATGAAGTCCATCTGAGGCAGGCTTCTAGGAAGGGAAGGAGAAAGAGGGAAATGGGGTGTCCTCGAGGCCAATGAGAGGAAAGTGTGAACACACTGGAGTGAAAATGAGTTGAATTCCGTTGCTGAATTCAAGGGATGGTTCTGTATTAGCGGTTATCTCCTTGTGAGAGCCACAAGATATGTTCGAACTTCTCTCATGTGAAGAAGGAATTAGGTCAGAGAGGGAATCTCCCTGAATGAACCATCACAGAATTTTCTTATACTATAGAATTATTGTCAAATGACCACAGTTCCCTGCTGATACTGGTGCAGTGGATTTATGGAGTCTGCCCTGTGGCTGAAGGTCTGAGAAAGACAGAGAGAGACAGATACAGAGAGAAACAGAGAGAGAGACAGAGAGAGCGAGAGAGGCCACGAGAATATGAATGTCTATGTAATGAACGGAGGTCGGAAACGTGTTTATTTCAGGCGGAAGTCAGTAGACCTGAGTTCTACTTTACTCTCTACCACGGACTTGGCAGGCATCTGACCCTCTCGTGCCTTTGTATTCTTATCTGTCACGTAGGGATAATAGTAACATCTGTTCTACCTACTGCACAGGTTTGTGGCAATAATAGAATGAAATGTTAGATAGGGAATTGTTTTGAAAGCATGCAGTGCTCTCTCCAGATAAAAGGTCATATTATCTAAGCATGGCATTCTTACTTTTGCAGAAGTAGAGATAAGTGAGAAAGAATTTTTGCCTTTGGATTTTATAATTGGGATAATTTATTCAAATTATCGATACAATTTTATATTGTGGGCGTAAGTGAGACAATTTAGTAGAGTGAGGCTGAGAAGTGAAATGGGCTTATCTTTATATCCTGACTCTCACGTGTCATGTACCAGTTGCAGGACACTGGACTGAACCTCAGTTCCCCCATGGCAAACTCAGCAAGTGCTTGTGATATTTCCGTGAGCTAAGGCTCCTCGCTGAGGAACAATGATTAACCATGTGATGAATGGTAGCAGCGGTAGTATAACTACCGCTATGATCATGCTGTCATCATTGATTAATTTTCTACACTTCAGTTAAGAAACTTGGAGACCACAGAGCTTTTACAACCAGGAACATGATTGTCTAGTTTTAAAGTGTGCATTGTTCAAAAGAGAGTTTCTCAGTATATATGTCCTCTCCCTTCCGGCCAACTCAAAGCATCTAATGTATTAAAGACATAATGCAAACTAAGGTGTTTGGAGATGAAATGGAACCACGTTCATCAAAATAGAGCATCTGTTCCTGAAGACCTGCAGGTCACTGTAACGAGGCTAAATTTGGCTTGAATTTCCTGGAAGCATCAGCGGAGGAAATAATGAATGACCCAAGTTATAATTTCCAGCCAAGAGAAAATACACACTATTTTGGGGGTGGGCAGTTGATAGAGAAGCATGTTATTTTCCTGCTGCTGAATTCAAACAAATGGAAGGTAATTTAAAATGTAAGACAATTTATCCCAGAGGTTAAATCTGAGAAGTACCTGAACAACAGGAAATTTTTCTAAAATGATTTTTTTGATGACCAACTTTAAAATCAAGCCATTGAAGTCGTTGAAATGGCAATGTATAAACACACAGTGATGACTGGGTTTTCAAGAGCTAGACAGAACATCATGGCACCCGATCTATGACCTAGAGGCAGGGTCCCCCTGGGTGATGAGGAACTGCATGGGTGCTCATGGTGTGATCAGCTTGATCTTGTTGGAAACAACTACATCCTAACTGATCTCAATTGTTTGAGTGTTTTGAGAGAGAAACAATTGCTTCAAAATGTTGAATTGTGATTGGGCATGTAAATATATGTCAGATGTTCTCTTCTTAATCATTACTCTGTTTTGCCGTTTAGGGATCTAAACTTTAAAAATAGAGTGAATTCACAGTAGACCAGGCCACATAGTTCTTACAGTCTGTAATGTAATATGGACGGTCTTATTTATTCACATGGAAAGCACTTGATGGTACTTCTGTGAAACCCCACATTTCGACTTCCATGATGTGAAAGAGAAGTTCAGAGGATGGGAGTTTGATCTGGGCTCTTTTGGAGACTGTTCTATTTTAAGTTAGGCTCACTAGTGTGAAGTAGCTGTAAAATGCATCTCTAGAGAGCTGAATGACTTGAATAGTTGAATGGAAGGCTTTCATTGAGTTTTTGGAAGTTGGTGAACACGTACAAAGAACAATAATTTCCTTTTCCTTTAATTAGTGTGAGTCTGCTCCATCTGTTAACGTCGAAGCAGTGATTTCAGGAGCTACTGCATATTGTTCCTAGTTAGTTTGAATGAGCGCAGAGTATTAGTTAACAAGGAGAAGGCTGATGTGATATTAGGGCACATAGATTTTATGGGTTAACCATCTTCTCCTTGCCCCAAGCATGATTTTTTCTTTAGAGTTAAAATATCTCAATTTCATTTAGATACTCATCTATTTTAGAACCATAGGGTAAATGTTAGAAGGGAACAGGCAACTGGAAATTATTTGCAATGCATGTAATAGACAAAAGATTCGCAATGCATGTAATAGACAAAAAATTCGCAATGCATGTAATAGACAAAAGATTAATAGATAATTAATAGATAAAAGATTCATCAGAACTATGTTGCTATCATATATTTTGGCCCAGCGATTCCCGTGATTTGTGTCAGGTGCTGATTTTTGGTCTGAATGCTGCAAACCATTTTGATTTCTTCATGACCGTTTTTGCTACAAGATGGGGAGAGCCATAACAGAGTTGGCTGATGTGAAAACACAGTCTGAAACTTGTTGAAAGCTGATTTTCACTTTTGAGGAAATCTCTCAATTGGTCAGTAGCTTTGCAGGATTAAATGTTATCTTTCAGAAATGGGGGCTGATTGATATTTCTTTGCTCTCAGCCAGCTTCTACCTACAGAGCTCATTCAGGAAAGCCATCAGACAAGAATTATTTGGACAGAATTGTAACCATTGGGGCAGCGAGAAGACGAATCCAAGAGTTTCTCTTGCTTACAAGAGAAATTCGGTGACTCCCGAATATTTCACAGTGGGGTGGACGGAGTTACCCTGTTGCAGTGACTCCCCACATTAGCGACTTTTAAGGGGCCTTGCGATGACTTTATCTGAGTAAACCACCCGTGGAGGTTTGGACTTCTGAGGTGCCACCTGCAGAGACTGTACTTGATGTCAGGGTGGCTTTGAAACTGCATTTAAAATACTGCTTCTCCTGACACATGAGCGTAAAACTGACCACTGAGAGCTAATGAGATTGTGAGTCTTGTTTTTGCTCTTGTAGCCAAGAAGCTGATTGCAGAAGTTTTATACGACATTTTTTCAACTGCTTTGGCTGATTTTCACTCTTAGTAATCATTTAGTAGCTTTGGCTATTTTTTTAAGTGCCTGGAAGTCTTTGTCAAAGGGAGGGACCAGTTATTAATTCTCACGTTTCTGGGCACGGCCCGCTTGGTCATATTTGTTATTACCTGGTGTGTGTTTGGCATGGGAGAGAGGCTGTCAATGGAGAGAAAATTCTAGGCCTCTGAAGATAGCCTGAAATCGGAGAAGAAACCTCATTCATTCCTAATATGCAAAAGTTGCCTGAGAGTCAGTGATTCAAAGTCCAAGAAAATGTAGGATTTATGAGACAAGGGTTCTCCCTATTACCATGGATGCTTTAGCATCCATTAATCAATGAACTACATGGCAGAAAACTTCCGTGAACTCAGTAATATTTTAAAGTACATTTGTGTTATTTATTTTTTATGTCTGATCCGTCAGCTGTCAACCACACCTCTTCTACTCCTTCGCTGTGTTCCTGAGGCTTTAGAAAACACTGAAGCTCTCTCCCAGCCTTCGAGGAACTCTGAGACCCTCCCCCTGCCCGCCTGCAGTCTCTTTCCCCTGTCCCCTTGCTTCTTGTTCACTCTGTCCTTTAGCCACAGAGGTCTCCTTTCGAGTCTCTGGACAGATCAAGCTCATTCCAACCTCTGCCCCTTTGTATGTGTTTTTTCTTCAACTTAGAATGCTCTTCTCCACAATCTTTGCATGGTTGGATCCTATTGTCATGTAGTCCTTAGTTCAGAGATGCCTTCATGACCCACAACCCCCAGCCTGAAACAACCTTCCCCACTCTTTGAAATAAGGCTGGTGCTGCATATCTATTGCTAGCCTACTCTGTAGTAACCGCAATGTACAATATCCTTTGGTTAATGTTGAGAAAACTGAGGCTCCGTTTACTGATAGTGAAAATTGCTGGCTTCCTTGTTAGAGAGGTGGGTGTACGTTTCCCTACACTTCCCTAGAATTGCCCATTTTTACCTAAGATTGTGTAGAAAGACAGTTTCTATAAAATATTCTTTGTGCCTATTCAGGAACTTTCTCTGCAATAAGTAAATGGGGATGTGGACTTTCCAGTTCTTTTTCTAAAACTTGAACGTTGGGAAGACCCATGGCTGGAAATCCTGGCATTAAATTAGCTAGGGATATTGTACCAGCTAATGACATTTTTAAAGAAGGAAAAGATAGTCATGTTGGTTTCAGCACTTATAAATTAAGGCACATTAAATTCTTAGAGTGTTAGAAAAATAATCTATCTCCAGCGATGTCCTGGAGCCAACTCTTACTGGCTCATATAGGAACTGCTTGTTAAATTTTCAGGAATTTTGCAAGCAGGTTGACTTTACATTAGTAGCTTGAAATTGGCTATGGTGGGAGTATTTATACCATAAAAATTGGCAAATGCTACAAACCAGGGTTTTTTTTTTTCCTTCTGGAGAGCCAGTTTACCAGCACAATATTGTATATGGCCAATATTTCAGAGGCTGACAACTTGATGATGACAAATCAATAGGGCTAGCTCAAAATAACTAAGTTCTTTTTATTGTATTTGTATTTTGAAAGCCACACATTTGGAGCATGGAAGAAAAAAAATTTTTAAGAGATTGTTTATACACAGAAGCAGACAGGAAGGATCAAAAATCAAGATCTTTGTATTTGCTTCTTACAGCCCCCAGGTCGGGCTGCCGCATTCATGCAGCATGTTGTTAAAATATGTGCTCCGAGAGGAGATAGCCGCCTTCTGGAACTTGTGATAGCAGCTCTCCCCAGCTCCCACACCGATGATAACACCCCTCACAGGTCTCACGTGCACCATCATATTTTAGTTACAGTGAGCGTCTTCGACTGTTTCTTCAGGGGAAGAAAAAGACTCACAGGATTGTGAGGTGGAGGCTCTGATTGATTATAGTCTATAGGGTTGGAGCAGGTGGAGACTAATGAGAGTTGACCTAACATTTCAAGCTCTCCGCGAAAAAGGACTTAAGGGAAAATTGCATGAAGAGGCAGGGCATTAAGTATTTCTCACCGCCCAGAACATCTTCGAGTTACACCACACAGGGGCATGAGATGGATGATTTGTGATGTTTCAGAGGTGAACGTGTTATTGGACAAGACTCGTGCGAAGGGATAAATGATAAGACGTAGGTTGTGTATTTCTCAGTTTGTTTTAAAGTGACTACAAATGCATAGATGAACACCTCCAATGTGTTTCTTCAGAGACTTAAGACTGAATGTCCTCCATTTAAAAAGACATGTGAGACGCAAGAGCCTCTTGAAGTTCCCCTTCCCCACTGACTTCGTGGTAAGCATTTGGAAAATCTGGATGATTCTAAGAGATTGTGTTAGACCGCATTGTTTTTCACCTTTTCTGATGTCTTCGTGAAACAAGTTGATAGTACTACTTATGAGAAAAGAGAAAGCAGCTTTCTTCAGTCATCCTTGGACTGAGCGAATTATTTTTTTTTGCAAGAGGGCTTTACTTCTAAGCTGGTGGCATTTCTAGGGCTTGGATTTTTCATGGAGCACTATTAATATTTCCCAAGGGGTAAGATACCATCTGTAGCTAAACAACGTGGGATTCTGGCATTGATAGCATCCAGGCTTTATTATATTAGAAAACATGAACCTGGGGTGCCCGGGTGGCTCAGTCGTTAAGCGTCTGCCTTTGGCTCAGGTCATGATCCCGGGGTCCTGGGATCGAGCCCCACATCGGGCTCCCTGCTCAGCGGGGAGTCTGCTTCTCCTTTCCCACTGCTGCTCCCCCTGCTTGTGCTCTCTCTCTCTTTCTCTGACAAATATATAAAATTAAAAAAAAAAAAATGAACCTATTGATGACCTCGCTCTTCAATGCAAAGAAAACAAAGGAATGTTTAGTCAAGAGGATATTTATACTCTTTTGATTAAAATTAAGTTCCTGAAGATCAAGGAAGCCCTGATGTTTGGAAACATGATCCTAGAACAATAGATCTCAGGAGTGACTTTGAAGGTGCTACTGCCATTCTTGAGGTCAGAGATGGTGAAGAGAATTAAGAAAGGAAGTTTCATGAAAATCATACATGGGAACAGAGTTCTGCATCTTGTGTTGAAGACTCAAGAGAAACAGCTCTTTACCTCAGGAGAAATGGAGTTTTGGCAAGCTGAAATTAAACAAACAAACAGCTAAGCAGCCCTGCCAGACTAAAGTAAAAGTCTCACTTTTAAAATAGTCTATTCTGAAGTCCCTAGCGACTGGCTGTCTCTTTATTAGGTGAAAATTCCTACCATTAGTATTTAAACACAGACCGTATGAACAAGAATCTATTGTAAAGAATAATATTGAATATGCCAATAATAGCTAATCTGTATTAAATATGTCATTATTTAAATGAGAATTAAATGAGATTATTTTTTATTTCTCCTCATAGCAGTTGCTTTTTATAAACTACCTTTAAGATGAAAGATTTTTCAATATAAAAGAGCATGCCCATTCTAGAAAATTTTATCAACTGAGAAAAGTAGAAAGAAAAAAATATATAGTTCTATTTATTTATTTATTTTAAGAGAGAGAGAGTGAGTGGGCGCAAGTGGGGGGAGGGGGAGAGGGAGAAAGAGAATCTCAAGCAGACCCCACGCTGAGCACAGAGCCCAATGCGGGGCTCAATCTCACAACCCATGAGATCACAACCTGAGCTGAAACCATGAGTCAGACACTTAACTGACGGAGCCCTATAATTCTGTCACCAGAGGCAACTGATGCCAACATTTTATTTCCTTCTAAAATTGTTTTAGGTCATGATTGCATACTCTCTTACTACCCATTTTTTTACTGCTACTGCAGTTAATACTATTACCACCTTCTTCACCTGCCATTTTACTGAGAGTCACATTCTGTTTGCACCGGTCTTCATGTGTAATTCCGTCGAGCTGGTAATTTGTTTCCAGTTTTACTGAGAAATCATTGACACGTGTCGTTCTATGAGGTTAAGGCAGACAGCATGGTGGTCCGATTTACATTTATTGTGAAATGATGACTATAGTACGTTTTAGTTAACAACCATCATCTCCTATAGATACAATAAAGAGAGAAAACTTTTCCCCAACAATTCTCTCTCTGTATCCCAGAGTGGTGTTACCTGCGGTCATCATGCTCTGCGTCACAATCCTGTACTTACTTACCTTCTGACTGCGAGTCTGTGCATTTTGACAGCCTTCCTCCAATTCCTTCTTCTCTCATTCCCCACCTCTGGTAACCACAAATCTCATCTCTGCTCCGTGAGTTTGGTGTGTGTGTGTCTTTGTAAAATTAGATTCCACATATAAGTGAGATCATACACTATTTGTTTTTCTCTCTCTGACTTATTTCACTCAGCATAATGGCTTCAAAGCGCATCCAGGTTGTCATCAATGGTAGGATTTCCTCTTTTAGGGTGGAATTATATTCCATTGTGTGTGTGTGTCGCAAGTGCCCATGCATACCATGTGTCCATCCATCAGTGGACACTTAGGTTGTTTCCCTGTCTCAGCTGTTGTAAATAATGCTGCTGTGAACATGGGGGTGCAGCTGCCTTTTCAAGTCAGTGTTTTTGTTTCTTTTGGTTATATTCCCAGATGTGGAATTTCTGGATCATATGGTAGATCTATTTTTAATTTTTTGAGAAACCTGTCTACTGCTTTCCACAGTGGCTGCACCAATTTCCATTTCCACCAACAGTGCACGAGGCTTCCCTCTTGTCCACATCTTCACTAACACTTGTTACCTCTTGTCTTTTTGATGATGGCCATCCTAGCAGACGTGAAGTGATATCTCCTGGTTTTCTCTTATTCTAAATTTTCTTATTATCTAAATTTCTCTTTCATCTCTACATTCTCTTATAAAATATTCTCTTCCTCTAAAAACAATTCTGTATTCTGCTTTTTCACTTAAAAATAGTATAAGAATTTCCCCCATGCCGTTAACAGTCTTCATAAACAATTTTAATTGCATCGTAACAGTCCATTCTAAGTATAGTTTCATAATGGTAAATTTTCACTTGTTTTAATTTTTTATATATACCTTTTTATTATTAAATACCAAAACCATCACAAAACATAACATGTGATGGCGATAGTCCAGTTGGACTGAGGCCTAGAAGAAAAGGCACCCGGAAATGGGGAGGGCTAACGCTTTAGTCAGTATTCACTACTCAGGTCATTTCTTTGAGAACCACTTGTGAAGTAAATGGTGGACAAGGACCAGCTCATAGTCAGATACTTGCCAAATTAACACTCTTAATATAAAATTCCAAACGTGCTGCTTCCGCTCTGTGTTGTTAAGGTCTTGCTTTCATCTTATCTCCAACAGCTCTCTGATTGTGTTCCTCCTGACAAGACGTTTCTTGGTTTCTCTTTAATTTTTGTATCCTTAGGAAGTCATTTGGAACTTCTTCTCCCCGAGAATCAAATTATCACCATCTTTAAGCTCTGCAAAATTTTCCTGTCAACCATTGAATCCCAATTATAGAATTTGTAAATATCTTTCCCACTGACTGCCTGGTTCATCCATGTCTAAATCCTGTCATGTTGAAAAACATCCTGTTCAATGGTTTTATCTGCCCAGTTACCTCATTTTAAGCCACTTGCAGAAATAGATTTTCTCGAAAATGTGTAAGGTATGGATAAAGAACTATCACATTTCTACCAGTTCTTTCAAACCGCTAATTAGGAATCCAATTCTTATTATTTTTTTTAACCAAAATATTATTCTTGAACACCCGTACTCTAGCATATAGTAGACCCTTGGCATAGAGTAGAGAAAAAACTAATGACCACCCTCATGGAGCATAAGGTCTAGTGGAAGAGGGCCAGAAAAAATAAGTAAACAAATTGTTTTTTACCGTGCTGGTGTATAGTACAATACATCCTGATGTTCTTTTATTATATGTAGAGATAGTGATAATAGCGTTTGTTCCATAAAATTCTCTTGTATCTTTTTCACATTTATTCTTAAACTAAATTGCAAACATCAATTTAAAGTGCTTGTCCATTGGTTTTCTCACAGTCTTTGTGATTAAAACACATTCTCAAACAAAATGGTATGATATGCTTTTGCTTGTTTTTGGTTGGTCACACGTGCATTCAGTGATACTTTGTTTAGAGGAGAATTTCTCAGTGCCTTTCCAATGGCCACAGAATTACTTTGTTCTCAGGTCTTTCAGAAAATGATTGGATGCCTAACAAGAAAATGCACTGTAGTGTGCCAGAACACCGTACAGCCCTGCTAAACTTCTCAGACTATGAAAACGCTTGCCTGCTGTGCCAATAAATCTTCCCTCTCTTTCCCTAGGTCCAAGGATCTCATAAAGGAAGCTATCCTTGACAATGACTTTATGAAGAACCTGGAGCTGTCGCAGATCCAGGAGATTGTGGATTGTATGTACCCAGTGGAGTACGGCAAAGACAGTTGCATCATCAAAGAAGGAGATGTGGGATCCCTGGTGTATGTCATGGAAGGTATGGTTTGTAACTCTAATCCTCTGACATTCACATATTCCCTTTTCATCTTATCAGCCTGTACACGGATGGTAATGTATTACATGGGACAGTTCCATTTTTCCCTACTTTTGTTGTTGAGAGGCAGTTTGGAAAGAGGTGGAACACGACTCAGATACAGTGGTTGACTAGTTGTATGAAGGGTTTGTGTTTAGAATATTAAGCTGAGAATCTAGTATTGTTTTAGACATGGAGAAAGGCTGATAGGGTGAAAGAAAGAAATACTGTTTATTACACTGTGTAAGTCTGCACGCCATTGGGTCGTTGAGCAAGTTCACGGAGCTTCCAGAGGAGCTGGAAAGTATTTTTGGCCAGATGATCAGAATGTCAACTCTGCCTTTAATTTTCAGTGTATGGCTAGGTTTCTTGCTATCATGCTTCTATGAAAAGAATGTTTTCAATGCTTTATATGTGTGTGGAAGAGGAAATCAGACTGGTCGGATGGCCTATGAGCTACCTAATTAGTAAGAGTGATGGATTGTTTCATAAATCTTGCCCCAGTTAAGATAGAAAGTGCTTATAGGCAGGCACCATACAAATATATTTTATGCCTAGATAAATTTTCATATTGTCTATTTCTAACTTGGAATTTATAATGCCGTGTTTTCCTTCTGGGAGAAAACACAAGCCTGAAGTAATGGCTGGATCAGCTGAGGAAAAAGTGAGTTCCGAAGTGCCTAGAAGATCAGAGAGTTGCCACGCAAACATCACAATCAGTTTCTAGGTGGTGGTTAGTGTCTTACCCCAAGCATTCATGGCAGTGTCCTAGAATTGTCAAGTTGATGGTCATTAAGAGAAGGGGTGTATTTGGGCAAGTGACTTAACTTCTTTGAATTTTACCTAATTTGTAAACAAAAGGTCCTACCAATTGTCACTCCTTTCTGGCAGTAGATCTCAACTGGTGGTGATCTGTGCCTCCGCAGGACATTTAGCAATACCTGGAGACATTTTTGGTTGTCACAGTGGGAGTGGGGATAGGTGGGGGGTGGCTACAGGCATCTCATGGTTAAAAACCAGGAATGCTGCTGTGCTGGGCTGTTGCCCACAGCAAAGAATTATCTGCCCAAACCGTCCTTAGTGTTGATGTTGAAAAATCCCGCTTTCTACCGTCTTTATAAGATTGTTCTGAAGTAATATGAAATTCTTGGAATAAATGTTATTGTAAAGTGTAAAACATTATAAAATAACAGTATGCATTACTCTTTCTATCACATACTTAACAGCATATAAGAAATGTGCTGCCTGCCTATGTCATTCACCTTTTAATTTTTCTTTGTCATCTTTTTCGACATATATTAGGCATTCAACTTTTAAGTCATAATTTTGATCATTTTTTTTTCTCCATAAGTTTTCAGCTTTTGGGTCAGTATTATGAAGTTTTTCCCCAGGCCAAAAGGAAATAAATGTTCAGCTAGGCTTTTTTCCAAATAAAAGCAAGACACTATAAACAAAAACACGAACAGTATTCACTTGGCAGACAATTGCAGGGGAAGGAGATGAAATTATAGGGCAAGAGTATATGTGGGTAGTAAGCAGAAAAGATGAGAAAAATGCAAGAAATATACAGAGGCCAAGTATAAACTATAAATACAGAGAGAGATGTTAAGAAGTGCTGACAATTAAAAAAACAAGTTTAAAGCATTTCTTAGATTATAGTTTATCAGTGGTTTCATGGTTGATTTTTTAGATAATTTATTGTCAGTCACGTTTGTAAGAACATCCCTATTGCATAAAGGAAGATACACCTCACTTCCCCATTTGCAGATGCTAATTATTGAAAATCCATTCAAGAACCAGATATTTCCAGAACCTGTATGTTGTTTTCCTTTATCTTGAATATCTCTTACGAAAATAGATTTCCACACAACCTTGCAAATTTTTTCTAAAGAAAATCTCTTTATCCATACTATTCTGGTTTCTAAGACTAACTGCTAGTTTACTAGCTATGTTAGAAGAAGCTTAGAAATCATAGTGTATATTTACTAAGTGCTTAGAACAAGGTCCAACATATTGAGCATGCTTTGTATAAACACTTTCCATGTATAAAATTTATTTAATGTTCAAAACAATCCTATGAGGTAAGGGATAATGTTTATTATTCCTCTTTATAGATGAGGAGACAGAGGCCCAATAAGGTTAAGTAACTTGCCTGTGTCTCCCAACTAGTTTATAGTAGAATTAGGACTGAACCCAAGTTATCTGGATATAGAGTTCCAGCCCTTAACTATGGGGCTATGTGTTAGTCAGGGTTCTCCAGAGAAACAGAGCTGATAGATAGATAGATAGGTAGGTATCGATGAATAGATATTTATTTTAAGGAATTGGCTCATGTGATTGTGGACACAGGCAAATCCAAAAGCTGCATGGTAAAGGCAATAGGCTAGACATCTAGGGAAGAGTTGATGATGCTATGGTTCAAATCTGAAAGTTGACTGCTGGCAGAATTCCTTCTTCTTCTGGAGAGGTCTGACTTTTTTCTATTAAGCCTTCAACTGATTGGACGAGGCCCACCAATATTATGAAAGTAATCTGCTGCTCAGAGTCTACTGATTTATATGTTAATTTCATCTAAAGAATACGTTCACAGAAGCATGTAGGATAGTGTTCGACCAATAATATCTGGATATCCTGGCCTAGCAAGTTGACACATAAAATTAACCATCCCAGGTCCTCCCCTTATCAACTCAGCACCTGTGTGCATCTCCTTAAACCATGCTTAATCTCCAAATAAAGACAGCAGCAAGGTTGCAGCTCTGCCTACCATGACATGATGATTCTGAGTACAACTGAAAATCCACTAACAATTTCCCCAAAAAAGGGTACAGAGTTCTTGGGCAATATTTACTCTTCTCCGTAATATCCCATAATTTAAACTCTGTGTTATAAAGCTAATACTTAAATACTGTGATGTAAAGTCGATATATCTTATGTTACATGTTAAGGGGGTATGAGAGAAGAAAACCAAGAATTTGGTGCACATACATACACACAAACATATTTATAACAAAATAAGGAAAAAATACCCATGACGGGCTTCCCGAGGTAAAGGTAAATATTACTAAATTTTCCTCTATTGCTTCAAGCTAATTTTGAAAAATTTTATTTATCTTCCTTTTCCTGCTGGATTGACTAAACAGCAAGTCATCTTAATTATCTTTTTTGAAACAGGGTTTTAAATAGTGTATCAATATTCAGAGTCACGGATTTTGCAGTGATGCTGTTGATTGCCTTCAGTTAAACTCACTAAAATGACTATAATCTTATAAATGATGCCGATCTGTCTCCAAGCTGTAATTCTAACCAGTTCAGTGTAACTTGGGCTGATCTTGTGCTAATATCCTTGTGTCAAAATAATTTCAAATTAAAAAAAAACCGTCATTTAAATTTTTATAAGTTTTAATTGAAGAAATGTTTCATTGTTTAATTAGCTTTTTATCAACGTATTTAATCTTCTCAAAATTTAGATAGCATGTTCTTGATAGAGATGGATTCTTTTTCATCTGCAAACATTAATATTTATAAAGAGCATTCCATAGCAACAATGGATGAGTAGGCTATGGAGGATCATTCACAAACTTGCTTTTATCCAGACATTCAGAAAAACACCCAGGGAGTTTACGTGGAAAATCAGTCCAATTTTCTCTGTCTCTCTTTATCTAAATGAAGTTACTTCGTATAATGCTGTTTAACATGTGCCTTAAGTAGTTTTCATTTTAGCTGGGCAGTGTCCCAAGTAGGATTGCACACCTAAATGCCAGAATTTCTCATCATTTTAGCAAAAGAGAAGAGTCATATGGTAAGGACTTCACTAATTAGGATGACTGGGGGAAAATCATCTGGGGGTAGCATAAATATATTATCATATATTTTCAAGCAAAATGAGTTGTGTGACTTTCAGATACTTAAAGTTGCGGGCTAGGAGAAGTTTCAATGTTAAGTTTGAGTCAGAATCCTTTGGTATTAGTTTTTTTAAGGCAGTACTGTAAGTAGGTTAAGTTGCTAAGGTTCCGTTTACATTTTAATTATGTTTTCAGATATATCAATGACTCTTACAAAATACTTGAATACAGGTTATTTTCCTAAACAGACATTGGCCTGGATTATGATGTAAAATTTGTTACTATCCTTATACTCTTGCCCTCCCTTTTGTTATCATAGAGATACATTTTAGTCTATTGTGTTTCAAAATAAAACATGTTCTGATTTAGTGCGTTTCAATGGTGATGTGAGTAAAACATCCTCTGTGAATCTAATCAAATATTTTCGTATTGAAAAATGTAAAATTTTTATCCGTCAAAGTGGTTGATTTGCACGTTTCCTGTGATGTTTCATTGTGGAAGCAGATAGGTTACATTTTATATCCTAAAAAAAAAGAAATCGCAAGTCGTCTATCGAGTGTTCTGTGAGCCTTGGCTATTTTAACTTAAACTTTTTAATGAAATCATCCATTTTTTTATGAGGTGCTTGTTAATGATAATAGCTTTTATTAAGTACTTATAAATGCCAGGGACTGTTTAATCCTTTTATGGGTATTAAATTTTAATCTTCATAGCCACCTTAAGGAGTAGGTATTCTATTATCTGCATGTTAGTAGCTGGAGAACCTGATGCAAGGACAAGGTGAATAACTTGGCCAAGATCATCCTACCAGTTCGTTGAGGTGCGAACTGCACCATCTGCCCCTGAGTTCCCATACATGATGATGGGGCAACATTAACTTTCGAAGTGCACATTAGAGGACCTGGTGGTATATATTTGTTATGTATTATTATCCCAGTTTTAGGAGCCCATTAAAGATGTGCAGCGTGAAACCATAGGATAAAAAGAAATGGTTTATTTTTAAGGAAAATATAGAACTTGAATGGCGATAGGGCAAAGAGAGAATAACCCAGATGTTCCCATAAATACCTCTTAGGTCTCTCTGCATCCTTTGAACACTGAACTGCTTGTTGACCTCTCCATAGATCTTTGACCATTCACTCCTCTCCTCTTACCCGTAACTTCTTCCTAATCCAATGTGCAGCTTTAGATTTGGCTTAATCTTGGCCCGCCTCTCTGTCCTGACAGGACTCAACTCTGCCGTGTATCTGGAAGGATCTGTTTTTTTCTGTCTATAATGAATGGCATTGATTTTGTTTTTCTCACAGCCCCCTTTTAAGAAGCTCATCACCCACGCTCTTTTAATATGGCCTCTGTACACGGATGCTAAGTGATATTTGACCATTCCCATCAACACTCAGGGACAAGCCTCACATTTCTGTTGTTACTGCACTGAGATGGCACTTTTTCCTTCTGTGGACAAAGTCACTGGGTTGTCTGCTTCCTTCCCCACTCAGTGGGTTGATACCAAGTCTGCCCTTTAGGCTGATGTCCAACACTGTTGATTCTTCAGTGTGGGCGTGAATCACCATGCCAGCCACCATTCCAAAGTAAGCTTACACAACGTGATCCTTCAAGCTCT
Source organism: Phoca vitulina (assembly GCF_004348235.1). Lineage (NCBI taxonomy): Eukaryota > Metazoa > Chordata > Mammalia > Carnivora > Phocidae > Phoca > Phoca vitulina. Next base: position 12,729,077 of record NW_022589746.1, read on the forward strand.
GTTCCTTTCTCCCCCTGAAACATTTTTACTGTCTTTATATAATTAAATGATGTACAAAAGCTGACATTCAAAGAGGGATTTTATATAAAATTGAACATTAATGATGAGCCTGGCCATGTCATTTGGCATTCAAAACACTACCTGAGAGTATGAGGAAATTGAATGCATTTTCATATGAATGAGCTCTCCCAGCAATTTTAACATGAGAAACAGACCATTTCATTCTCCAAAATCAGCTGTTGCCTTTTGGCCTTGTGAGTTTTTCATGTTAATCTGAAAGCTATCTTTAGAACAGTTGAAATACCAATGCTCTTGAGGTTACTTTGCAGTTCTTTCATTGGACCAAGCTTATAATATTAATGTGAAAGAGGAAACCTATGTACTGCTTACATAAAACCAAAACAGACATATGTTTATAAGAAGTGATCATAAGCCAAGTGGATCTGGAGGTATGAAATGCAACTATTAAACTGTATTTCTGTTATGGAGTCAATGGGGAAGACAAGGGTCTGAGATATTTAGATGGTGTGGGTTATCATGTTTATTTTGGGGTGCCAAGCTTCAAAAAAGCCTTTGATAGACTTGACCAAGTCCGGGAAGTATAATTACATATATATTTAAATGACATTGTTTCATGAGTAGATGGAAAGTTTAGGAAGAAAGGGTACTTTTTTAGATACTGAAAATGCTGTCACTTGAAAAGGGAATTATTCTCCATGAATCTGCATGACCAAAGGAGAAATGCAAGTTAGAGGGAAGACTTTGGCATCAACCTGCTGCTGAATGATATGCTCCAGGAGGGAAGTGAGCAGCCTGATGTGGTGGCAAGAACCCCATCTCAGGAGGCATTCCAGCAATGACTACAGAGCATCTGCTTGGAGAGAGTTTGTGGGGGTGAAGAAGGGATTCCCTGTGTCTGACTCATAAGGCATCTCCTGTCCCTTCCCTAAACTCTGACATTCTCAGTCTGTGAGTCTGTGAAGGAGTATCCTACAAGCTAGTTTATGAGAACCCAGCCCTCCAAAGTCTTCCTCTCAAAAACTCACCTGAGCATCCGATGTTAAATGTTTTTGTACTATAATATATAAATCTAATAATACTGCACATATTTTTCTATTACTTAATTTTTTGGCTCAATTTTATGTGGTGCTGTATAACCCAATTTATTTATCCTTTCTGCTGGTGATTATATTTAGACTATTTCCAGTTATTTTGCTCTAGAATACTAATAAGCCTGAGCAGCTTTTCCTATGTTCGTGGGCCCTCTGTGTTTCTTTTGTGAAGTATCTGTTGTAGTCTTCTGCCCATTTTTTCTGTTGATTGGTTGACTTTACATATTTCAGATTTTAATCCCTGTCATTTACATGCATTGCAAATGTCTTTCTCAATCTGTAGTTTTACTTTTTACTCATTTGTGGTATCATCTGATGAACAGGAGTTACTAATTTTAGTGTAGTGAAATAACATCAGTCTTCTTCTTGGTTTGTGCTTTTTGTATCTTTGTAAGAAATTCTAGAGGGTGGTGTTTTCCGTGCCCATGTTTATGTTGTGAATGCATGTGTCAGTGAAGGCACGTGCTTGAGTTAGGTGTATGAGGAATTATCTATCAAGGAGTATATCTGCATTTGTGATCTAAATGAGAGTTGTCCTTTTCAAAGCAGGAAACTGGAAAGGCAATGCATTTTCATTTCTATGTTCATATTTTTCCCCAGTGTATTTTAAGAATTCTTTATAAATTGTCCTTAGAGGATAGTACACATGCTTTTGAATTTGCTTGATGATAACAGTGTCTTTTTTCTGTGAGGGTGCGTTTTATATTTGGAAATAATAAAAAATCATTTAGTGATGGATTTGATGAATAGGGATAGATGATTAAGCTGAGCGATACCTTTTTCCTTTGTTGCTAATATAAAGATGTGTGTGTACCTACCATCATAAAGTAATGGCATTTGTTGTACAAGTCAAGAAAAATTAACAAGATGTTTTAAGGATACCACTTTTTGAAAAATTGACATATTTTGAAGGATAATGTTCTTACTACTCATTAGGCTGTTTATACATGTCTTTGATTTTTTTAAAAATAGCATAATCACATTGTGGTTCTGCCATTGTAGCTCTCTCCAGTTTTTTTCCAAATTATTAGTGGTAGAATTGAATTTTTTACATTGAGGAAGGCAATAGTGTGGCTTTTCTTACTTTCGAAGACTCCCAAAAGCTAAAATCCTGAAAATTACTGTCCTTGGTTCTTTTTTTTTTTCCCCCTTTTTCTTTTTGGGACAGAAAAAGTTGGAGAGCCATCATTTTTTTTTTTTTTTTCAAAAAATCTCTCTGAAACTGGTAAAGGAAATCAGAGGTTATGTTAAAAAGGTACAAGTATATTTTTCTTACTATTCCTTCATAACAGTTATAGGTTTTATTTCTATGCTGCTTCATTTTGCTAAAATATCCATCTCTCCATTCTGCGATTTTGAGAGAATGCCAAATTTGAAAGTTTAAAAATGCATTTCCCGTGAACGTTAAAAATGAATACAGTGTAGCTGAAAAAAAAATGAAAAGAAACTATGGATTAGTACCATTTTGGCAATAGTGTGATAACACATTGATTTCCTACTAATGAGGTATAGCTTACTTTGGGCCTCAGTACCTGGGACTGGTGGCCAGTTTGCATGCTAAACATTCGACGGGCTTCTGAAATTGTTGTGGGCTCAATGTAAAATCACATAGATGTATTTCTTCGGAGACTTTTAACAAGATCTCGAATGATTTTGGGGTGGCGGGGCTGGATAGAGTAACGCTTTTAATATCCATTCCTCTAATGAAAAATCCCTGAATGGTAAGCAGTAGTTTGGCAGGCTCTCAAAAAGCTAGGCAGATAGGAGCTGCTTCCCAGCAGGAGATGCTGTGAGATGTGGTTGCCATGGCAACAGCCCACCCCACCCAGGGACCAAGGACATTGGAATTGGTCTCACAAGTCCTTATTGGAATTCTCCCATGACTCCGCATTTGAGGAATGCAGCCCTGTAATAGCCCATCCTTTATCTGAATTTAACTCCTGTCGTTTTGGAAGGTTGAAGTCTGAGTCTGATCTTTATATTTAGGCCCCTCTGTAAACTCCTTTCTGATGAAAACGAAAATATTTTTGTGCTCAAGCTTCATAGTAGTGCACAGAGTATGAAGTTATGATTGATGATTTAAGATGGTATTAAAATTAATTCCTGAAAATTCATGCTTTATGCATATTTAAAATTTCAAGAAATTATTATTGACTATATTAATGATTTACTTAATACCATTTTTTTTTTTTTGCCTTGTTTGCCCAACTTTACTAATGCTGATTGTTTTTTGGGTACAATGAAACTACTTGATAATTATTCATAAGAATATATGGAAGGACGTGCTTTTAAAACAAGACAATATTTACTTCCTATTTGTTGTGTGCTATCTTGTGTGACTTAACAAGAGCACTTAAGTTACTTTGATACTTTTCATTATCAAAGCCAGTTAAGTTACTCTGTTCTTTGATCAATAGCAAAACTATATTGGAAGAATCATCTGACGAAGGGGCCCAAGTATTAGGAGAGATGGTTTTCCACTTCACTAATATTCAATGGTGTATTTACAGAGTAAAGCTAAAACTTTTCATACAATTATAATTAACGCCAATGTGTTTAAAATTTTCCTTCAAAAATTGATCAAGCTTCTTTAAAATATCGCTCATTTCCCACTGGCAGAAAGAAGGGAGTGAGCATTCATTTCCATTAGAGTTTAATTAATAGCCTATTGTGATAACTTTTACTGAAAGCCATTCACTTAATCGTCAAACTTTTTTTTCATTTATATGGTTAGAAAGATATAATTCAATGTTACATTTTATATTTGACTTGTGTTTACAGAGCATCATTTTATATTACTCTTTTGTTATGTTGTATTTCATACTGTTTTAGAATATTTAATACCTTCAGCAATATTCTTAATATAGATTTATGCTGTCCCCAATGTTCCACTCAATGATAGTACATGCCCTTAAATTAAAGTCATTTTTTAAAGATTTGTAATAATTTGCTCCAATATTTCCAGTGCAGACATTTTTATTGACTTAGCCTGTTGGAAATATTCATGCACAGATATTTATACTTTGTGCCTGTGTGTGTGTATATGAATTTACATGAAATTATTTCTCCCCAGAGTCCACATTATGTCTTAGGAGATGATGGGGTGGTTAATATAGCATAGAGGATGCTATTAATGGCTAAATTCAAATCTATAAGAAAAATAGAGGATTATGGGGCGCCTGGGTGGCTCAGTTGGTTAAGTGTCTGCCTTCGGCTCAGGTCATGATCTCAGGGTCCTGGGATCGAGCCCCATGTTGGGCTCCCTGCTCGGTGGGAAGCCTGCTTCTTCCTCTCCCACTCCCCTTGCTTGTGTTCCCTCTCTCGCTGTGTCTCTCTCTGTCAAATAAATAAATAAAATCTTAAAAAAAAGAAAAATAGAGAATTAACAACAATAATCATAAGTATTGGTGATAAGGCTCTTGAATAAGTGAAAAATTAGTCTGCAAAGGAAAAATACTTAGTTTATGTGCTTTTAGAACAAATTTCTTGCCATTTTCTTAAAAGAAAATTAAGATAACTTCTATGGAAAATCTTGACCTTTCATTTAATCCTATGCATTTAAGTTTTTATTTCTTACATCAGTTCTAGAGGTCAAAGCCACACGAAATAGGAAAAATGTTTCAGCAGATTTTTGTGTTGAGAATTAGGTTGCATATATACATAGCAGGTCTTGCTCAACTACCATGCTTTCCTCCCCCTCCATATGGCGTGTTTCTACGAAAGTAGAAAAGGTGTTAGAGATAAAGCAGTGTGTGGATTTGACTGAGTGTCGTCCATGAATACATGAAATTCTTTGTAAATCCCTTGACAGTTGAGAACAGCAAAGAAAGTATTTCATGAAGTTCTTTTGGCAGTACAGTTTCTTTATTATGGTTCGCTTATCAAGTCATTATTTATTCACCCCGGCTCTTCAGTTCCTACAAATGCTTTCTTGGGTCTGATTGTGTCCCGGTGGACACTGAGGGTAGAATAGTGAACAAGACATACACAGTCCTATATCTTCTAGACTTTACAGCCTAGTGACGGTCGTAGGGGAAGAGCACAGAGAACATTCACAAAAATAAGCACGATACTTGTGGATAGTTATCAAGGTTATGAGTAAATTGATAAAACAGGGTGATGTAAGAGAGGGTCATGAGGTAGGTTTGGCAATGATCAGGTGGGTCAGGGAGGGCTCTCCTGCGAGGGTATCGTTGGAGCTGAGACCCGAATGACAAGAAGGAGCCAGACACATGAAACTCTGAATAGAGGTCCCAGATGAGGACAGTTGCAAGTAGAAACGTGCAAAGGTGGGGAAAGATTGGCGTGGTCCAGAGAGAGAAGGCAATGACATGAGTTGACATTGGCAAGGTCACTTATAGGACGCAGGAGGTGGTTTAATTTTACTCCAAGAGATTTAGAGAGCATTGGAGTTTCAGTTGAGATGGGACATGATGTGATTCAGGTTTTATGAGTAGAAAAAGAGATTCCACTACTAATCGAGGGTGGAAAACATGTCCTGTGGAGTGGTGGGGTGCACAGGGATTCCGGTTGGGAGGTCGTATACAGCAGTGACCCAAGCAAAATGTAACGCTGGCTTAGGCTGGGATGACAGCATGGGAAGCAAGGACGGCCGATGCATTTTTGGCAGCTCGTAGATGTGATATGGGGGTGAACGAAAGAGAAATGGGGAAGGACTTGTTGGTTTTTGAGTTAAGCAGTTGGGTGAACGGTGGTGCCATTTTCTGGGATGGGAAAAAGTGTGTGGAGTTCATAGCAAAGAAGCGAAATCGGGAGTTCTGTCCTGACGATGTCAAGTTCAGACGCTACTGGAGATGCCACGTGGGTGACACCTGTCTGACAGCCCCATTAAGAGGCCTCAGTGTAGGGGGGGAGGTGTCCCATCAACGTAACAAGGCAGAGAGGGGAGATTGATGAAAGGAGTTCTCTTGTAGTTAGAGTAGCTAGCTGCTGTACATTGCCGTGGATCAAATGAGCGAATTTTGGTATTTTCACAGATTTCATACACAGAGATATTCATAAATATTTTAAAATTCTCTAATGAGAAATCTTTGTAGTAAACTGAAAATTCCTCCCAATGTAATGACACTAACATTTTTGAAGGAGCTGTCCTTGAAGTCTGGGCTGGGGAAACATGTAGGGGCTCCTTGAGGTCAAGCCTATCTTTATAATAACATGAGCATGTCCTTTGTCCTCTATCGCATTCTCTCACGAGCATGTGGTAGAGTTTTCTAGAAGCGACATGATGTGTGATGTAGCTGCAGGAAGGGTACAGAAGCAGAGGATGAAGCTGTCTTCTATTGAGCCAGATGTCAATATGATTTCCAGAAAGTATAAAGCAATGGCATGCTTGTTATTAAAATTTTTGTTTTTAAAATATAGTTAATTTTATAAAAAGTCTTTTTTACATGTAGTAAGTTTATTATTTTCAAGCGAATACCTGTGTTAAAGAATTTCCTGTTTTAAAGTCTAATGGAATAAACATCAATAGATCTAACCCAAAGAAGCAAAATCTTTTTGAAGTTTTCAGTAATTTTTGTTAGTGTTAAGTGATTCTGAAATATGACCTGAAGACAAATATGACCAACTGGATGCTTGTTTCAGAAAACACGCTGGATTAGTTTAAAGTTTAAAATATCAGATATTGAGGGGCGCCTGGGTGGCTCAATCCATTAAGCGTCTGCCTTCTGCTCAGGTCATGATCTGAGGGTCCTGGGATCAAGAACTGTGTTGGCTCCATGCTCAGAGGGGAGTCTGCTTCTCCCTCTCCCTCTGCCTCTCCCCCTGCTTGTGCTCTCTCTCTCTCTCTGTCAAATAAATAAATAAAATCTTTAAAAAAAAAAAAGAATCAGATATTGACTCCACAACCCCAAATAGCACATACATAGGATCATGTTAAAAAACAAATGTCTTTTTAAAATTTTTTTGTTTATTGTAGTATAATTGACATATAACATAATATTAGTTTTAGGTGTACAACACAAGTATTTGTACATACTGAGAAATGATCACCACAATAAGTCTAATTCACATCCATCGCCATACATTACAAATTTTTTTCTTGTGATGAGAACTTTTAAGATTTACTGTCTTAACAACTTTCAATTACGCATTCCAATGTTATTAATTGTAGCTACCATGCTGTACATTTCATCTGCAGGACTTATTTATTTTATAACTGGAAGTTTGTAACAAATGGCTTTTAAATAAAATCTTGGTAAGTTAGAAACAAAAATTTCTGTGAAGACTGACACTTAAATCTAGAGCAAATAGCCAATACTGATCAACAAAGGGCAAGTCGGTTGCATTGAAGTGCTTATTATTCTGTTAATTACATTCCATTTCACAGTTTGAAAGGTATCCTTGATGCGTTTTATGGGTTCTGTTTGCACACTTTCTAATGTTCAAGATTTGGGAATATAATTGGGTTTCTCAGTGATTATCCTGAATTAGTGTAGTAAGATACTGAATTTTTTTTTTTTTTTTTTTGTAGTTAGACTTTAATTATAGTTCCCAAAGAATAAAAGAATCAAATATCCTTTGAATCCAATCAGCATTTTTGGAGAAGAAAATGGTTTTATACTGTGCTTATTCCTTATTTAAAAGAATTCTAGAAAATGTAGCATTTTATATTTAGAAGGTTCATTGCAATAATTCATCTAATGCCATAAATGCTTTCAAGTGAAATAAGAGAATACGTTATTTTACATGTGGTCCCAGTGTAGTCTACTCAATGTTATGTGTAAACTGAAAATTGTCAGTTACTGATTGTGTGTCTCATTTTAAATTTTTATTGCTAAGTAAATGTGTGACATCTCTACATATTTCCCTGGTGATGTGTTTTGGAAAGAGCTTTTTCATTTGCTAGTGCATTTGCTTGTTTTTGGTATCTTAACACCATGCTATTGAGCGTTTTCTTGGGGTAAGTTTAAAAAAAAAAACAACTTGCTGCTTTCATTTATTTTTCTTGGAAAGTCAAGTTTCTTTTTTCTTCTCCCAGAGGCAGCTCTTATGAGATAAGTAACACTTGAAGATAAAAGGCTCACTCCAACTGTGAACACATATGACATTATGTTGTGATGAGAACTTAATTTTAGAATGTTTTTTTATGCAAGTAATAGTTCATTATTTTCTACAACAGTACATTCTGTTTCATGTTCTCACAAAGTATAGACTTTTTTGACATAACTAGACTGCCGAACTAGGTTTCTGTCTTTTGTTTCTGTGTGCTTTATGTTATGAGCTTTAGCCATGTAGTATAGTTGTCTTGTGGAGGAATGGTCACTGGACTAAGAGCCATTAATTGTGGGAGTTTAATCCAGATCCATCCATTAAGTGGCTGTATGACCAGCTTGAAATGTTTGGAATAATCCTCTTTGAACCTTACTGCATTCCCAGCTTCATGAACGACACCTCCTTTCTTCCCCAACCCTGGCCCACACTGGAAACCCAGGAGTGATTCCAGGCCCCGTATCTGCTTATCCTCAAATCCTATTCCATTTATCAGCCCAGCAGCGTCATGTGTTGCTGTCTGTTGCTGCTTTATTTCAGATCTTCAGAACTTCTGGCCTGAATTTTTCCAACAATTCCTATAGGTCTTCCTGTCCCTAGGCTTCTTACACTTCCGTACATCCTCTATGCTACCATGAACAAGATCTTTCTAAAAGACACATGTGTTTGTGTCATCTCCTTGCTTACTGTTTTCCAGTGCTTTCCCATGGTAAATTCCAAACTCCTGAGGATAGAAAACTCTGCAGTGAAATAAAGAGAGAGCTGGCTTTTGGAATTCGGCAGACATGAACCTGGATCTTGACTACTTACCATGTAACTAGTTAAGGAAGCTTGGGGAAATTCTCTAACTTTGCTCCTGCTTCCCTATTAGATTCTGCACTCACCACTCTGTGGCTTTGGCTCAACTTCCTTGAATGTTCTCTTGTCTCTGTGACCCTATAGATGTTTTTCTCTGCTTGGGATACACACACTAAGACATTACTGCTCTTGTTTGGCCTGATCAGATGCAACTATGATTTGGTGTGGCATTCAACCATTCACCATTTGAACCTGGTTTGGCATTCAACCATTCACCATTTGAATCTGGCTGGGATGTAACTCAGCTAAAAAACAATAAAAGTTAAAAAAAAAAAACACCCCACATTAAAAAAAGAAAAAGACATTACTGCTCTTTAGAGGTACCGTAGGGGTTGGCTCTGCTGAGAAGCCTTCTCTGACTCTTCCCTACTGGGCTGGATTCTGTTCTCTGAAGTTGGTATAACTTTGTGTCCCTCTCTATAAGCACATGGGTCACACTGTGTTTCATTCATTCATGCAACTTATTCATTCAAAAAATACTTACTTTGCATATACTCTGTGCCAGGCATTGTTCCAATTTTCTAAGTGTTTGGGTGATAGTAGAGACCAAAGAGTAGAAAATGCCTGTTAATATTGTGCTTGTACCCTAATCGGGAAGATATGAAACAAACCTTTATAATGTATATATGTGGTGTGTGTGAGTGTGTATGTATATGTGTGTATGTATATATGTAATTGGTTGGTGATAAGTGCTACGAAAACCAAAGCATGGTAAGGGGATAGAGAGTGACATTCAGGATGGGGGAAGAATCGCTATGTTATATATAGTAGTCAAGGAAGGACTCTATGAGTTGAACATTGAGCAGAAGCAGAGAAATGAATAAGGTGACAGTAGGCCATGCTGATATATGGGGGAGGACCATTTCAGCCAAAGGGAATACAGATGTCCAAAGGCCTGAGATGGGGTTGTGGTTGACATGTTTAAGGGATAGCATGGAAGCTAGCGTAGCTGGAGTAGAGTGAATGATTATGGGGGGGTGGGTGAGGAATTGGGTAAAGAAATCAATGATACAACAGAGCTCCAAGTGGCCTTGTAGGCCATGGTAAGGACTTTTGTTATTATTATTTTTTAATCAAGATGGGACTACCCAGGAGAATTTGAGCTCAAGTGCAACATGTTCTAATGTATGGCTTCCTTGGAGCCATGGAAATTGGAAGGAGGGATATCAGTTGGGAAACTATTGAAGAGTCAAGAAGAATGCAGTCAAGGGAATGCTGACTTGGACTAAGATGGTAAGAGTGGAGGTGGTAAGAAATGGTCCAATTTGAGAACTGGGTCAAAAGGTCAGCCAGCACTGTTGAATAATGAACTGGACTGGAAGTGGTATGTGAGATGAAAGCAGGACTGGAGGATTCCAAACTTTTGGCCTGAACAACTGGAATAATGGAGTTGGTTTTCCCAGAAATGGAAGAGATTAATTGAGGAGCAAGGCTGTGGGGGAACACCTAGTGGACAATCATCGTTTGCTGATTTATTGCATTAGGGCTTCGCTAAGTTGTGGCACCAAAAAGCCCTCAAAACATGGTAGCTCAAATAAGATATATGTTTATTTCTCTTTGCCCTAATATTGTTATCCAGGATGAACAAAGAATGACAAGTGAGTATTTATGTTTTTTTAAGAGTATTTACTTCACACACTTGCTTCCAAATAGCAATTCCAGAAATCACACTCCATGGTGAAAGAATGAGTCACTGCTGTGTAATGAAACTGCATCACCTCTTCCAAACTGCTAATTCTCCAAACCTCACCTAACGTTCCACTGCAGGCAAATGTTGCCTCTTCATCCTAGCGCTATTTAACTTTAAAGTTAGTGAAGATGTATTTGGGTTTAAAGATGTTTTAATGAGTCATCATTAACCGTATAACATTAAAAAATACATTTTAGAATAAGGAATCTAATCCTAAAATAAAATCTAATAAAACAAATTGGAAAGAGAGTATTTTTTAATCAGATGACCATGAGATAGCACACAGGACGTTCTCGTTTGGGAAGCTCCAGGCTGGGTTATCAACATGAAAGAGAAGTAGTTCTTATTTCTTTGTAACATGGTATTTGCATTGTATTACATTTTATCACGTCTTTATAAAATTGGCCCTATCTTTTGTCCAAGATCTGTACATGTATATATATATCCCGTCAGGTCATTCTATTTGCAGGACACCACGTGCTATTTTCTAAACACCTCCAATGAGAATGATTGAATTTTTGTGTATTTATTTGCACGTCTTCAAGCCTAGGTCTATGTATCAAATACGTTTTCTTAATTTATTAGTAGAATTTTAATTCTAAAGAGGATATGAAGGCATGGGTATTGAAGAACCTCTTGGGTCTACCAGACTCCGAGTTCCATTTTGGCAGAAACCTTGTGAGCGTTCCCCACTGCCTAGCCTGGGGCCAGCAAAGAGTACGTGTTTCATTTATTTAACAAATAATTATTAGTTGAATCTTGTTTGAATGCTAAATATACTCCCCAACACCAAAACCTCACAGTTTATTGTAGGTAATCTATACACACACCCACATGCATGCAAAAACATCTCTCTCTCTCTCTCACACACACACACACACATACACAAAGCTATATTAAATTCCCTTTAGATCTAGAATTATATTATGGATAATGAAAATTGATAATACATTATTCTTGTAGCTTCTGAAAATTTTTAAGCAGATATTAAGCATTTGGTTAATTCTGAAAATTATCTCTTTGTTTTCCTTCTAGATGAAACTTTCATTTTTAAAATCTCCCATATTTGGTCTTTTAGCTTTCTGAATCCTCTGTTGAAATTTAATAAGCCACAACTTTTGAAAATTGTTTGATCTAACAGAGTATCATTTGGACTGGGCAGACTTCAGATTAAGATCCTTAAGCATGGGGGTGTGTGTGTGTGTGTATGTACACATATATAAATTCTCAACTTTCTGAAGATGAAATTTTGAAGGATATTATACCATGTTGTGATCACGCTATGGATCACTTAGCATATATAAGAGTCCAGTAATATATTTTGATAGTAGTAATAGAGAGATTCACAAAACCATGTATAAATCTTTCATCATTATGGAAGCATATCTCATTATGCTCAAGAGAGAACTGGCTGAGTTAAACTTTGCCCTAAGGAAAGCAAAGAAAATTAGAAAAAAAATTGAGTAAAAATACTTTGGCTTTCGTATCTTATAATGCTTCGCCTGTAACTAAAGTGAAACTGAGTTTAATAAACTTTTACCGTGGATGACAAATGTATTTCTTCAGTTTATCATACCAAATATATTCCTTTCTAAAAACACTGAGCTAGGGGCACCTGGCTGGCTCAGATGGGAAGAGCGTGTGACTCTTGATCTCAGGGTCGTGGGTTTGAGTCCCATGTTGGTGATAGACATTATTTAAATAAATAAAACTTTAAAAAATAATGAAAACACCCAGCTATATCAAAGAATTGCTAGATTTAAAGGAATCTCAAATGATCAAATCTTGGGGTGCCTGGAGGGCTCAGTTGGTTAAGCATCTGCCTTCAACTGAGGTCATGATCTCAGGGTCCTGGGATCGAGCCCCACATCGGGCTCCCTGCTCAGCGGAGAGTCTGTTTCTCCCTCTCGCACTCCCCCTGCTTGTGTTCCCTCTCTTACTGTCTCTCTCTCTGTCAAAAAAAATAAAATCTTTAAAAAAATGATAAAATCTTGGGGTGCCTGAGGGGCTCAGTTGGTTAAGCATCTGCCTTCAACCGAGGTCATGATCTCAGGGTTCTGGGATGGAGCCCTGCGTGGGGCTCCCCACTCAGTGGGGAGTCTGCTTCTCCCTCTGCCCCTCCCCCAACTTGTGCGCTTGCTCTCTCTCTCTCTCATAAGTAAAATCTTTAAAAAAAAAAGATCAAATCTTTCTTGAGGCCTGATTAGATCAACTATGTAAGGTCAAGAAGCTGTACATCCTAAAATGTTTGAGAGAATTGAATTTCACAAAATCTGTTACTATTGAGAATGTTTTCCCTTATGCTTCAACAAATGTAACCTAAAACTCTTTTTCAGTTAAATTATTTTTCATTGTTTGCAATGGAGAGATGCTTATCAACTTCAGTTATCCTTGTTTCCAGGATTGAGGAGTAAAGAATCCCATGTTTTTGACTTAGGGATATAGTAGGGTATACTAGTCAAGAAAAGTCTTGAACAAATTATTTAACATTAATGAACCTATATTTAATTCCCTGTAAACTATGAATTAATATTACCTTCCTCAAAAGGTTCTTGTATGGAGGGCCAGATAGGATCATGAATGTGAAACACTTAATATTCATTTAAGGGCATTGTAAACATTTTTTTTTTAATGTACACTAATTATTCTTAGCATAAGAAATTAGCATAGGAAATTCAGATATTTAATTTTCTTCTCATCTGCTTAAGATGTGCATATAATTGGGGGCACCTGCGTGGCTCAGTCAGTTGAGCGTCCGACTCCTGATTTTGGCTCAGGTCGTGATCTCATGGTCAGGAGATCAAGCCCCATGTCAGACTCCATGCTCAGCGGGGAGTCTGCTGGACTCCCTCCTCCCCCCTCCCACACACTCTCTCTCTCTCTCTCTCTCTCTCTCCCTCCCCCTCTAAAATAAATAAATCTTTTTAAAAAACACAGATGTGCATATAATCGAATGTTTTATTACCTTAGTCTCAAGAAGCGGGAACTTGAAATTGAAAATGGTAAATGTTTAACAGTCGGTTCTGGAAAAAAAACAAGAAAAGAAAAACAAACCTTGTTGGTAGTCTTTGCCAATGTTTGTAACGTGAATACTCTCCTTGTGGCCAATTTCAGACTACCAACATCATGCCTGAATGCAGAGTTGCTAATCGGAGTCAGCTCTGGCCCACCGCTGGGTATGCCCCTTCATAAAGAGAACTGCTTAAGCAATCACATCTGTAATTGTAGGATTGGTACCTTAATTTGACACTTTGTACCTTTATTCATTACTCATGGACTGCATGTTTCCATTAGTGCAGTTCATTGGTTAGATTTCCTTTCAACTGCAATTCCTTTCAGCCCTGAAATTTCAAATTTCTCTTTGTCATGCCTTTGAAGTTGCAGCTGGTTCAGAAACAGTTTGCCCTACTTGTCAATAGCACACTGGGTGCTTTATGCAGTTAGCATGCTGGGTTACACAAGTGCAGTGTTTTTTATTTATACATCATGAGTAGTTTCTTTTCTCTCAGGGAAAAGACAATGTAAAAGGGCTTGTGCATTCGCACTGAGTTTAACCTGTAACCAGCTAGTTCTTTATCAACTTACCAATGATGTGGCAGATAAAATATGTTTTGTAGAACAGGCGATTTCTGGAATCAAGAAACACCAGCAATGGAGTAGCTAAGACACTTGACTAGACTCGGCATGCATTGTCTAAGACAGAGTCAGTATGGTGCCGTAATCGAGGTGGGCTCATTTAACTGTTTTAACTCATGCATGTATTAGTTATAGATTCCGAATGCCTTTGAGTTTCTTCACACTGGTGTATGTTAGTTTCTACCGATCAACCTACAGCATGAGTTCTTTTCACGTACTAGTTGCCACTTACTTCCATTAAACAGATTTATACTTTTTCTTTGATTTATTTTCAGTGATAGGATTATCAAAGTGTCGGTCATATTTATTCAAATATGATCATTTCCACCCCAAAGGTAAACAAACATGAAACCTCATTCATATCTCATCGCTTAAGGCCAGAGCTAATGCCACCTTCCTCATCAGTGCCTGGCAAGTTTTTCCCTTTTAAAGTAATTTTTCCCTCCCCAGATTTCCTGTCTGTCTTGGGCAAATATCACTATAGTGTGGTTCATTGGTTCTCAGAGTGTGTTTCCCGAGCGAGCAACATCAGAATCACCAGGGAACTTGTTAGAATTGAAAATTCTCAGCCCACCCTAGACGTCCCGAATCAAAAAGTCTAGGGATAATCACACCCAGAAGTCTGTGTCTTTTTTTTTTTTTTATGTTATGTTAATCACCATACATTACATCATTAGTTTTTGATGTAGTGTTCCATGATTCATTGTTTGCGTATAACACGCAGTGCTCCATGCAGAATGTGCCCTCTTTAATACCCATCACCAGGCTAACCCATCCCCCCACCCCCTCCCCTCTAGAACCCTCAGTTTGTTTTTCAGAGTCCATAGTCTCTCATGGTTCGTCTCCCCCTCCCTCCGATTTCCCCCCCTTCATTCTTCCCCTCCTGCTATCTTCTTCTTTTTTTTTTTTTTTAACAGAAGTCTGTGTCTTAATAAATCCTTTAAGTGATCCTGATTTTGAGTAATGTAAACTTCCTATTTAGTTGTATACTCCATCCTGACCAGGATTTATGAGTAATTATATCATTCAAATGGTAGGTACTCAATAAATATTTGTTGAATGAACTCATAAGTCAATAAATATAAGGACAATTTAAGAAACACAACCTAATTAACTGGAAAAATAAAGGACAGATACTTCATTTGAAAGGCTATCATCTGAAAGAGAAATGAGGTGTGTCCTTTAAACATCCAGGGAGCTGGAATGAGGGTAAATGAATAGAAATTATCAATGCTCAGTAAGGTTAGGTTATTTTGGTTACATTAATTCATCACATCCTGACAACAGTTCTGTGAAGGAGATGCTACACTCATTTTGCTGATGAAAAAGTAAAGCGTAGAGAGTATATATCTCACTCTAGATATGAGGATCATATAATAAGGCAGTTTCAAACTCCATTCTCTCTGTCTGCCTTTTCCCATCATGTTCAGAGACTCAAATTTCAACTCCAAGAGATGGCTGGTTCAATCACCGTATTTGATGACTACTAATTATATAGTGCTCTGAGCAAGGCACTGTGCCAGGAGTTTAGCAGTTAGCAGTGAGCAGCTAAAGTCCTCATCTGTAAATGTGGATAATAAGCGTGCCTAGTACTTCTGAGGGTGTTGTGATGATTAACGATGATAGACATCAAAGTAATACTTAAACAAGACATACATCCAAATCCTGAAAAGTGTGAAGCTGAGAAGGCAGGCTTACAATGAGAAATAATAATAGAGATACCTGCTTTAGATGGAGTGTCAGGGGAAGTTTCTGTAAAGCCGTGACATTGATGCTGATCCAGAATGACAGGTGTGATTCGGCTAGGTGACAAACAGGGAAAGAGCATCCGGACAGGGGACCTGCACACGCAGAGCCCTAAGGTGTGAGGAGCTTGCCCACACATGGAGCGGAGCGAGCTTTTTGCCACTCGGAGCTTTCATGTGTCATCCTGGAAATAATATTTGGAGTACGATGGATGTGCTGCATCAGCAGAACAGCATTGCATTACACATCCTATCGTTTTTCAAGCCATCCTCAGCATCTGCCTTCGCCGCGTAAGTCTGTAAAATGTCTTGATGTGACAGTAAAGCAAAGTATAAAGGTCCAATGAGGAGCAACAGTGTGTAGTAAGTATAACATGAAATAAGTACACTCTTTTAAAGAGTGGAAACTAGAGAAAACCAGAAATCTGAGGAATTTAGAGTTCTGATGAGTATTTGGAGCGGGTTTGAAATTGTACGATACCCTCTTGGTTTTCTCTGTAGCACACTCCAAGAATCACTGAGGGTGCCCGATGGCTTGGGGGCACTGTCATTCATGATTGACGCGGTGCACTATTCTGTCCCTAACTGGGTTACACCAGTGTTTCTTCTAGAAAATCTCAGATTAGATTCTTTCCCGGTCATATTTATCATTTGATGGATAGTCCGCAATGCAGAGTATGAAAATGGGGTGGTTTGAATCACTAAGTAAAATGGATGAATTTAAAATGCAGTTAAATAGCGGTAAAAATCATATGCTATTTCTAAGTAGCTCTTTAGAAGACTTTACTAAATAAAAATGTAAATATTTCAATTTAATTGGCTTTTCCTGTTAACAAACTTCTCTTATTCTTTATTTGACTAAAAGACTAGCCAATGGAGGGGCGCCTGGGTGGCTCACTTGTTAAGTGTCTGCCTTCGGCTCAGGTCATCATCCCAGGGTCCTGGGATCGAGCCCCACATCGGGCTCCCTGCTCTGCGGGAAGCCTGCTTCTCCCTCTCCCACTCCCCCTACTTGTGTTCCCTCTCTCACTGTGTCTCTGTCAAATAAATAAATAAAATCTTAGAAAAAAAAAAAAAGACTAGCCAATGGAGGCGGCTCGTTGCTGTACTATAGAGACACTAAGTTTCTCAATAATCACATCATGTCCTCTTTCCTATTTCCTGGAACCAGCATAAACTGAACAATAATAAGTACTGGTGATGTTTGTCGAATGAATGATAGAACGAAGTAGAAGCTAACAGAAATGGCCAAATAATTTTGAGTGGAAATCAAATATACAGAATATATTTAATTTTTACTGTAGAGATTTTATTTTTTAATTTTATTTATTTATTTTGAGAGAGAGAAAGAGAGAGAGAGAGAGCATGAGCAGGGGGTGCAGGGGAAGGGCAGAGAGAGAATCTTAAGCAGACTCCAAGCTCAGCACAGAGCCCAACCCAGGGTTTGATCTCATGACACTGAGATCATGGACCTGAGCTGAAATCAAGTCAGACACCTGACTGCCTAAGCCACCCAGGTGCCCCTTTACTTTAGAGATTTTAAAGGCTGGTACTGATTCCTAACATAAATGTTATGCATCCCCTAGCTAGATTGCCCATAACTATCAAAAGTGTAGTGTGTAAAAAGAAGGAAAAAAATCTGAAGGTAATATTGCTACATTGCTTTAAAACACGAAAGTCATTTCTGTTTGTAGCATCACTGAGATGTAGTATACTTTGGATTCACATAAAATGAAGTGGACAACAAAGACAGTTACTCTGAAGAAGCAGTGTCAAATGCAATGACAAAAATGTTCTGCCTCTTAACCATTAATCAGTAATTGCAAATTACAGTACTACATAATATAAATCTTAGGAGTAATCCCTAATAAGTATTTGTAATTAAAAGAGGCAAAATGCAATTGACAGATTATAACTCCATAATATGCCTCGTGTAATACGTATATTAAGAAGAATACACATTTGGTATTAAATGTAAATATCCCAAATCCTTACTTCTTATGCTTCCAGTGTGATTATTCCGTAGAGGAACTCGTGTCTTCATGCACATCTGCGTATCAGTATTCTTTGTAAAATACAAATTTACTAGAGTAAGAATGAGAGGATTAAATAGATAGGACATTCTCCTAGTAGGTAGACAGCTTTTAATGTGATTGTTTATGATCTGATTATAGAAAAAAAAACCACTTTACACACGTGTATCAAACACACTGACCTTCTACGAAGCAATAGAACATGTTGATACATGGTGTTAGTAGTACACCAGGTTGGCTCAGAGAGCTTAATGCCGCCAAGTGAAAACTGCTGATACTCTACATTTGAATAGGATATTGTTGAAACATATTTTTATTATGTATGAGCAAATATATTTGGTATTTCCATAAAACACTCAGCAAAGCTTTCACTCTAGCTTCATGAGCTGCCAATGACTTGCACTTAATGGTGTCAATTTCAGTCAACAGGGGTTATGAATATGTAAATTCGTGCCCAGAACTTTGTCCTAAATTCTGAGAGGCTACCATTTCCAAGAAACATGTCAAAAAAGTAAATTCTTTGGACTCTACAGAATACCTATTAGTTTTATTCAGCATCTATATCATGACTGGTCAAGAAGACATCTCCTGCCTCCAACAGTTTTGCTTTCTTAAAAAAGATTTTTTGAATGGAGAATAAATAATAGTCAAGAACAAAAATTAAATGCAGATAAAAGCTATGGTTTAGATAAGGTTACATAAAGATATGGTTAATATATGATAGTTCATTATCAACTTTATCCAAAGTATTCATCTAAATCATTTGTTCCTATCTTCTTGTTACTTTCAAAAATATGGTAGAATAGAACTATCATTTTGGGGAGCATTAATAGCCTAGAGATGCACAGAACCAGTGGGAGGTTGAAAGTCTTACTTTTGGTTTTACTGAATACGCTAATTGTGGGATAACAGATGGGTCTTTGTTCCTGAATCCGCTCTCTTAATTAGGAGTCACAAATTAGAGTCAACTGGCTTTCCTGCCTTTAGGGCTCTGATCCCTGAAACACACAAAGCTCAGTAGTTGTCTGGATTTCCCTGTTGGT
Organism: Phoca vitulina; assembly: GCF_004348235.1. Lineage (NCBI taxonomy): Eukaryota > Metazoa > Chordata > Mammalia > Carnivora > Phocidae > Phoca > Phoca vitulina. The sequence goes on from NW_022589746.1 coordinate 12,748,205, forward strand.
CGTTACTCTTTGGACAGTATTTTTGTACATTGGAATTTTCTTGGGCCTTCTCCTTAAATGTGAACATGCTTATCCAAATGTGAGGAATGGAATAGAAAAGGTTCTCTTGAGCCAGACAGCCCCAAGTCCACATTTTTGCCCTTCCCCTCCCTAGCTTTATGGTCTGGAGTACATTCCTTAACTTTCCTGAGCATCTGTGTCCTTGTCTGTGCCATGAGAATAATAATAGTTTCTACTTCATAGTAACAGTCCCTGCTATGAAATAACTTCATGTAAAGTTTTTAAACCCATAGCCTGGCACATGGACCACCTTTCATAAATGTTCTTTCATTATTTTGTCTCACCCCTCAGAACTCTGTGAGCCTTTTGCTCTAATTCAAATGAAGATCCTACTAATTGGCAAGATTTTAATGTGCCCTAATCTCCACCCAAGCCCCACGGCATTCAAAGCCTTTGAAAGGCTTCACTCACGGAAACAAATACTGCAGGAATTTTCAACGCTATTCACAGGCTCTCTGAAGGGACATTTATGAGAGGGGCGGAATCTGTCAGAAGTCTTCAGGTGGCCCTGTGGAGGCTCCTTCTCAGTACATGTAATGGCAGCTTGGTTGATTATGTCACCTGTTCCTATTGTTCCACTCCTTTCTACTTCTAACCTCAGGGATGGCCTCAAGGCAAAAATAGATAAGTAGACTTGGTTGGTCTTTGCCATTGGCCTCCCTCCCTTTTAACATACTTTCCCCATATGCCAGTATCCCAAAGATCCCCATCTTCGAACAAAAGACAGCTGATCGAGAAGATATAAATCGTATTTAGTAGACAGAGAAACCCGCTTCACATATAGGAACATTTACGTGTGATACTCTGTCATGTAATTTCAATTGAATTAGACCGAAGAACGGGGTATGCTTCTTTAGCAAACAGCGCATCAAGTAAAATGTGTGAATTCCGCACCCCCCCCCCCCCCCCAGCATCCACTCACGATGCTAGACCTCGATTAAGATGAGTTTGCATGATTTCAGAGTAAGGAGGTCTGCACATAGCCACAGTTGCCACAGTGAATATGGCATTTCTCATTAAGGTTCTTTCTCTGGCAGCAGCAAGACTCTTAGACAAACTTTACTGCAAGTCTCGTGAATAGCTCTTTTCCATATTTAAAGAGAGATTTGGAGGGGGGCGGGGAGAGGTTTCAATCTGCCTATGTTTTAGGATTTAAGGCAGGTTGCTTTATGGGTTCTTAATTTAAGGCAGATTATTTTATGGCAGTCCTCAAAGAGAGTAAGAACACTCTGCTTTCTTTGATAGCCCTACTATTTTGTATCTACAATTTCATTTAAGTGTTTATAACATTTTGAACTTCCTTAAAATAGAATTCTTACTGAGGATGGCATATATTACTTTATACTTTTTTTTTTTTAAGATTTTATTTACTTATTTGACAGAGAGAGACAAAGCGAGAGAAGGAACACAAGCAGGGGGAGTGGGAGAGGGAGAAGCCGACTTCCCGTGGAGCAGGGAGCCCGATGAGGGGCTCGATCCCAGGACCCCAGGATCATGACCTGAGCCAAAGGCAGACATTTAATGACTGAGCCACCCAGGTGCCCCTACTTTACACTTTGGATCAAGGAACACTGTAGACGCTGTACTGAGGAGACACGGATGTCGACGGAAATAAGGTCTCATCCCAACTCATTGCAATGACAACAACAACCACCTTCTTGTTCTACTTTTTTTTTTTTTTTTTTTGAGAGAGAGAGAGTGCGAGCAGTGGGGGAGGAGTAGGAGAACAGAGAATCCTAAAAAGGATCCCAGCACGGGGTCCCACATGGGACTGGATCCCACAATCTTGAGATCATGACCTGAGCCAAAATCAAGAGTTGGACGCTCAACCTACTGAGCCACCCACACGTCCCTCTTCTTGGACTGCTTCCTGAAAGAACACTTTGCAAATAAAGCTGTGATTATTGTGCAGCATACTTTCAAAGAACATTTTATAGTAATTGTTTGCAGGGCATTTTTTTCTATTTTAGGTGAGGGACAAAGAGCTATTCTTAGAACATAAAAATAATCAGTGCTGAACTTACTGATGCTGTCCTTGCACCAGACATTCAGTTTTCAGCCTAGTGCATGCATTATCTCATTTAACCCTCGCCATGGCTTTAAAAGAGGTAGATTCTGTTATAGCCAATTTACCAGTAAGGAAATTGAGGCTTTGGTCAACCTGCACCCCCCCACTGCATATTTATTAAAAGGGCAGAAGGTGGAATTCAGTACAGGGTGTACATGACCACAGAGTCTGTGTCCTCAATCCCTATGTGACACTGCCTCGTGGAGGTACCTGGCATGTATCCCACATGAAAGAGGGATGAGGACCCAGCTCCCAGCTGACCACAGGTGGACAGGTGGTCCTTCCTGCAGAGATGCGCCTCAGCTTTCTCAGGCACCCTGTCTTCCGAGAAGCACCTGCCCCAATGGCTGGAACCCACGGGACATGACAGAGTGGGGAAGTCTGAGCACCGGCCTTGTCCCAACCAATGACCCCAGCCACCTTCATCTTCCACTTACGATGCTTTTCTGGGTTGGATCATTTATCCCCTGACTCTTCCGGAATCCTAGTCCATACCACACTGACACACCAAAATGGCGGAGACAGAGACCCTCTCACAGAGGCTGGATTTCCCTGCCTTTGGCATCCTCCCCGCCCCCACAGACCCATGCTACTAGAGAACTTGACTGGTGTAGGCACGGAAGGAGTGGTTCTTTCCAGCACTATGCACACTGATTCCCGAGGTTTCAGCTGCCTGCAACCAGCCAAAATATTGGCATTTCTGACATCTAGAATCACATTTCTAAAACTTCCAATCTATTGCTTACAGAAAATTAAAAACAAACAAACAAACAAACAAATATATATATATATATATATATATATATTGGGTTGCAACAGTTTTGGCCCTCTACTAAATTATCAAATTCAAATTTTCACTGAAAACCTATTTTCATGTGACAAAATACTTCGTTGGAACAATAGTTTTTGTGACATGTTTTGTAATTAGAGTCCAGTTTTGTTGTGAAGCTCTGAATTCCTGACTGTATGCCCAGCTGTCTTTTTACTTTTAAAGCATTTTTTAATATGTAGATACCAACAGAATATCACATATCTCTTGTGTTGAACACAAATCCTTTGAGCTGGCTACAGGAAATAGGGCTTCTCTTTCAAACTGATGGTGTTTTGGGTCATGCTTTTTTTGGTGTGGAAGACCCTGGGGTAAAGAATGATGAGTTTGCTATAGAATTGTTTCTTCCTGAAATCAGAGTTCCTTTTTGGTGTTTTATACTTACTGTAGCTCTATTGAGATGGCTGCTAAAATATGCCTGAGAATAAATTTAGTTGAGGGGCGCCTGGGTGGCTCAGGTGGTTAGACATCTGCCTTCGGCTCAGGTCATGATCTCTGGGTCCTGGGATCGAGTCCTGCATTGGGCTTCCTGCTCAGCCGGGAGTCTTCTTCTTCTTCTCTCTCTCTCTCTCCTCTTTCCCTCTCTCTCCCTCCCTCTGCCCCTTCCCACCGTTCATTCTCTCTCTCTCTCTCAAGTAAATAAATAAATAAAATCTTTAAAAAACAAAGAATAAATTTAGTTGGTTATAAAGATTTGATATCACTACTTCCAAATGCTGACAAGTTTCCCTGTCTCAAAACAGCTACAGTGATGTTCCCTTTACTTCATCCATGTTCCTTTGGTAATGGGGTGGTACCCCACATCTGGGCCAGATCTGCTTTTGGCCAACAGGATGGTTGCAAACCCTTTTGCTATGATCTGAGGCTTACCATTGCCAATATTGATAACTCATCCCATGTGGCACATGATAAAGTGGGTAATGGGACCCAGCTTGTTAGAAGTACATGTATTCAGTTACCCAGTGGGTTCTATCAGATAATGTGGAACCAAGCAAGCAATGAGTCTTGACCAGGATTTCAACAGAAGCATCCAGAAAACAGATTTGTCTGCACCATCCACCAACACCATCAGGTCTAGAAACTGAGGTCTGATGTCAGCTTATGTAGAAGCTGTGACTCGTGCATCACTGTCCTCGTATTCCAGAAACCCTTTATTCCGGGCTTTATTTTATCCTTCCTCCTGGGAATGGTCAACCTGGGACGAGGGGGCTGGACACGGGCCACATTTCTGCAGCTTCGTAAAAAAAGGAGACCTGCATCAATTCAAAGATGTATTTTGTATTGATCCAAAAGAGTGACATTTATAAACTATTTTACAAGGCATCTTCTGGTAAGAAGAAAAGATTAATAATGCTCTCTCTGGTCTTTTTTCTCCCCTAAATTGTTGCTAGCTGGAGAGTAAGTCTTTGGTAGAAAAATTAAAGCTCTTATCAAATGATGGCATAATGGCTCGGCACCAGTAGTAATCACTGTGCCTCGTGTGTGATGATGATGCCACACAGACCTGCACGCTCTGGAGTAGCGTGCAGTTGATTTTGGGTTATGAGAATGCAGAGAGAAACTGTGTATAAAGGAATTCATTATGGAGTGAAACGAATCACTTCGCGTTTCCCCGGCGTAAGCTGTTCTATATTAAGCACCGTAGTTCCGAGGCTTTCTAATTAGCTAGTACTCCAGATCCCACCCCTGGGGGCTCCACAGAGCCCACCTTAAGCATTCTTCTTGCTGTTAGGCAGGGGTTCTGAACATCTAGTCCATTTTGCACAATATGGTAGCCCCTATTTGTGGCACATGGTCACATCTGACCATGTGAGAACCATGTGAGATCCGTCGTGTTACTATCTCTACTTTCTAAGGCAGTTAACTTCAATCAAGGGAGGTAGAGTTAAGGTCCCCCAAGATCATGAAGCTTGGACATATCAAGATAAGCCAGGAGCACTAACATTTCAAAGCCTCCCCCCTCCCATTTGCCCATATGTGTATATTCATCTAAGGACATGCCTTTTTCATATGTGTAAACACACACATACATTCTTAATCTGGAAACATGTTCCAGTACATCTTTACTATAAGGACCCTAATTCTGGCTGTGTTTTCCTCGTCGGCCTCATTTCCTAATCTTGGGACGGCCAGTTTGTAGTGTGGATGTCACTGTGTGTTTATCCCCTGGCCTTGGCAGACGTAACCGGTCGATCACAGCAATCCTCGTGGACCCAGGTTCAGCCTCCTTATCTCTTTGGCTCATTACTCCAAGGCAGGCACAGCCCAGGGGCTGGTATTGACTCCTGTACCACCATATTTATTTTGTCTCAGTGATGCTCACCAGCACAGAAGTGACCAGCGCTCCCCTCAGTCCCCTCAGATAGCCATCTTTTAAGACATTCTTCTTCCAAACGTCAGTGGGATTTGGGAAGAAGCACATTTCATGGTGTCTTTGGATCCTTCCCATCTAAATTCCATTTTTACTGAGCATTCATAAGATAAACGTGATCCACCTGTAACCTTTCTCCAAGACCTTTTTTTGATGGACCGTTGTTCATAGACACTGTTCCATCTTAACTGCTATTTTTGAACGATAAGGTTTGGCCAGACTTGAGAAATTTGTCTCATTTTATTTAAATATGTAGTAAATTCACATCCCAATCAAAATCACCATATTTTTCTCTTCGAACACTGCTGAAGCTTCCATCGCCAGAGCCATGGTAGTTTAGGAGAAGTGAGCAGGTGAGAACCTGACCTATACAATGTGTGGTTGCCTTACACACCACTTAGTAAAGGCCTGGGTGATATGAAGGAGGAATTACCGAGTTTTATTTTAAGATGATTCACTAGATCAAGAAAATTATGCCATCAGCAGGTTGTGTTTTCATTTTTTTATTTTATCCTTTTAAAGCTAATCCAATTAGGAAGTATCGCTTTGCCAATGCTATAGAGTTCTTAATTTTAATCTGGGCAACTCTTCGGCCTGTTTTATTTGAGTGCTCACAGTAAAGGATGTTGTTTGCTGCTTACCTCACCCAGGTCAAGAGGGGATGTTCTTAGATTTGCCACTTTGCAGACACAGAAATGCAGCTCTGGCAGGTGCATCCCTCAGGAAGAGCCTACTTCTTCTGGAAGGGGGAGGAGAGAGGCCAGTTGATCCCCAAGTGTCCAGAGATTACCACTCCTTTCTTTCAGCATCCAGGTTATTGACTTTACAGGTCATCTTGCAACCTCCTGAAAGTGATCCTGGCCGTGACAACACCTCACGTCATCAAGTGGGGATTTGACAAACACTCAGCTGGCTTTATTGTTATGGACCGTGTCACAAAATAATTAAATCTGCCAACACTTCATGGGGTGCAGTCCTGGCTCTGCATTTTGCAAACAAGGTGATCTTGAAAAAGTTACTTAACCTCTTAAGACTCACTTTTCTCTTCTATGAAATGGGACAGTGACAATATCAACCTCAGTGGGACATGGTGAGAATTGAATATGATAATATAAAGGGAGCACTTATAAGAATGTCTGGTGAAACCCTCCTACACTGTTGGTGGGAATGTAAGCTTGTGCAGCCACTCTGGAAAACAGTATGGAGGTTCCTCAAATAGTTGAAAATAGAGCTACCGTATGATCCAGCAATAGCACTACTGGGTATTTACCCCAAAGATACAAATGTAGGGATCCAAAGGGGTACGTGCACCCCAATGTTTATAGCAGCAATGTCCACGATAGCCAAACTATGGAAAGAGCCAAGATGTCCATCGACAGATGAATGGATAAAGAAGATGTGGTGTATATATATACAATGGAATATTATGCAGCCACCAAAAGCAATGAAATCTTGCCATTTGCAACGACGTGGATGGAACTGAAGGGTATTATGCTGAGCGAAATAAGTCAATCAGAGAAAGACATGTATCATATGACCTCACTGATATGAGGAATTCTTAATCTCAGGAAACAAACAGGGTTGCTGGAGGGGGGGGGGGGGGGGAGGGGGGGGGTGGCTGGGTGATAGACATTGGGGAGGGTATGTGTTATGGTGAGCGCTGTGAATTGTGCAAGACTGTTGAATCACAGATCTGTACCTCTGAAACAAATAATGCAATATATGTTAAGAAAAAAAAAAAGAAGAAGAAGATAGCAGGAAGGGAAGAATGAAGGGGGGGCATCAGAGGGGGAGACGAACTATGAGAGACGATGGACTCTGAGAAACAAACTGAGGGTTCTAGAGGGGAGGGGGGTGGGAGGATGGGTTAGCCTGGTGATGGGTATTAAGGAGGGCACGTACTGCATGGAGCACTGGGTGTTATATGCTAACAATGAATCATGGAACAGTACATCAAAAACTAATGATGTAGTGTATGGTGATTAACATAACATTAAAAGAAAAAAGAATGTCTGGTGAATATTAAGTCTACAATAAGTTATAATTATCCTCAATTTCCAACCAATATTTTCATTCTGTGTGGCCTGACTTTTCTTACATTATGCCATTCTATTCATAACACCAAGATGAAATAGATTCTACATTACTATATTCAAACAGACATGGATTGAGGTTTATTTTACTTGGATGTTTGATTCTGAAATTTTTTAAATTATAAGAGGAATGTATGTTTATTTTAGAATATATGTTAGCAAAAGGATAACAATTGAAATCTTCCTTGACCCAAAGAAAGCCACCGGTAAGTATTTTGGTCTATAACCTTTGAGTCTCATCTTGTGTATGTTTAAGTCTATATATTTACACTTAAAAAATTGAACTATACTCTTTATGATGTTCTGGAAGTGTTAAAAGGGAAACTGAAGTACTTTAAAATTCAGAGATTTTCATTCGAGCCGACGTCCGTTCAAATGGGGAACCCTCAAACCAAAAGTGGTTATGAGCTTTGTACCAACAGGAGCCAGGAAAAAAGCTTTTCCAGAGAAGATACGGAAGCAAAGCAAGGAAATTATTTCACTGGCTACAGCTGAAGCCATTGCCTTATTTGGGAAACGTGACTGGCTGTTTGTGATTGGTTGTTCTTAAGTTTTGTTTTATCCAATTTAAGTGCATTCACTCTGGCTTAGGTTTTGGTTGGCATTAGGACCACCCCAGCCCAATTGTCCCCTTGTTTAATTATCTTACCCAAACCATAAATATATGGTGAACCTCTTTCTAAGTCTTTAAATATTATTTTACAACCTTATTATTAATGATTGCATAGTATTCTATGGTGTGTATAACAGTAGTTATTTAAGGAATCCTATACTTTTGAGTATTTGGCATTTGAATTCTTTCTCATATCTTTCTCTTTCACACTCACTATTACAAACTCTCTGCAATGAGCACTTCTTACACTCCTATCATTGTGCTCATTTGAAATCATTTCCTTAGGGTCAGTTCCTTATTACAGAATTATTTGATCAAAGGGTATGTTTGTTTTAACATCTTAAGAGTGATTTTTTAAAAAGGTTATGAATGCATTGGGGCACCTGGGTGGCTCAGTTGGTTGAGTGTGGGATTCTTGGTTTCGGCTCAGGTCATGATCTCGGGGTCGTGAGATTGAGCCAGGCATGGGGCTCTGTGCTCCACATGGAGTCTGCTTGTCCCTCTCCCTCTCTGCCCCTACCCCCACTTGCCCACGCGTGCATGCGCTCTCTCTGTCTCAAATAAATAAATCTTTAAAAAAATGTAATGCATTCACAGAATATCAAAATTTAAGACTATAAAAAGGTGTGAAAAACTGGTAAAAGTCTTCCTGTCACCATGCCATCCATCTACTCATTTCCAGCCCATCTACCTCATTCTCTACCTGCTTCCTCTCCAATAATTCTTTTCTTACCTTCCAGAAAATTTGTTATAGTATATTCAAACAAATACAAACCTATACAACATCCCTGCCCCTTTCACGCAGATGGGAGCATATAAGATACATGTCCTGCTTTCTTTCTTCTCTCAAAGATATGTCTCATTCTCATTTGTGCCTGCACACAATTCCGAATGGTCCGAAGGATGGTTGGTTGCATCTTTTGCTGTGACAAGGAGTACTGTAACTTACATACATTATTTGCATTTTCTAGTGTGTCTGTTGAATAAATTCCTAAAAGTAGAATTGCTGATCAAAGAATATATAAATTTATAATTTTGCTAACTATTGCAAATTGCCTGCTAGAGGGATTTCGCTAGCTTAAACTGTCACCATCAATGAACGGATGTCCCCTCTTTCCTCCAGTCTTGCCAAAGGAGGGTGTTATCAAACTGTTGGAGTTTTGTGTGGTAGATGATAGCTCAAAGTAGATGTAATTTGCATTTCTTTTAGTGGGAGCCATTGGACTTGTCTTTTCACTGTGTGTAAGGTATTGGGTTTATTTTTGCCTTAAAGTCAAGGAAGACACATTAGATATTTTTTAGTTGAATTTTTCAATCCTTTCATTTCTATGTTTTGGATTTTTTTTTTTTTTTTTTTTTTTTGGTATTGTCACAAAGGTCTTCCCCACTTTGAGATTATCAATAAATTTCCCTCCCCTCTCCTCTGGGACTCTTATGAACACAGTGGCTTCTCCTTCTCCTCTTCCTCCTTCCTCTGGCATTGACATCTTTGTTCTATTTGGATATTAACCTGATGTGAGGGGTGGATCCCAATTTATTTATTTTTTTCTCAATTTCTTAGCTGCACCAGCACCATTTTCTCTCCTGTTCTGAGATGCTACTGTTGCCCATTCCAATTTGTTTGGCTCTATTTCTGGAATTCTTTTTCTGTTCCATTTTTTCCTATGTGCCAGGGCCACATTGCTTTTATTATTAAAGATTTAATAAATTTTAATATCTGGTAGTGTGAGTCCCTGTTCATTTCTTTCCCGTTTTAGAATTTTCTTGGATAGTCTCTAGGTTTTTTTCATATAGTCTTTAGAGCTAGCTTGTCTAGTTCCAACAATAGTTTAAAAAGAAAAACCCTGTTAGAATTTTTTACTTGAATCACATTGCATTTTTTAATTACCTTGAGGAGCATTGACAATTTTGTAACGTAGGGTCATCCTCTTCCAAGAACTTGGCAATGGGATGGCTCTCTATTGGGCTAAGCCTACTTTGGCATCATTCATTTACAATGTTTTCTTTATATACAGGTCTGGAACATTGCTTATTAAGTTCCTTGCAATTTTATACATCTTTTCTGTAAATGTTTTTTCTCTTATATATCCTAACTCTCTACATTTTGAAAAGCAGAAATGGAAGCTGTTGATTTTTATATTAATTTTTTGCATTTCTATGTTAGTGAATTCTGTATTGTTTATGGTTATGTTTTGGATGATGCTCTTGGTTTTTCCAGGTACCAATCATCACCTTTATGGATATGAATAATTTCAACCTTTCCCTTTCTAAACTTCACAATGCTGAATGTGTTCTTTTGTATAAATGTGGTCTTCCCCAGATATTGTGCTTGGCTTTATTGAGTATTTTCTCATTAATAATAAAGAGACAGAATTTTGTTAGGGGAATATCCATCTATTACTATCTTATTGAGTGGTTTTTGTTTGTTTGTGTGTTTGTGTCAAGGAAGACTGTTGAATGTTACCAGATGTCTTGCAGGAGCTGTAAGAATATCATGTTGTTTTCCTGCTATGATTAATTATATGATTAGAATCCTAATATTGAATCATCTGTGATATTTCATTTTTTAATGCTGCTGAATTCTGTTTTCTAATGTATCTGTTTAAGATTTTTATAAAGATCATCTTAAGTGAGGTTGGTCCCTAGTTTTGGGTGTGTATGTGTTCGTGTCTGTCTATATGGGTAATGGACATTTACTCAGTTTTAGAGACAATTTATGCACACTTCAAAAAATAATTTGGAAGATTTCCTCCTTTCTCTGAAACAGTGGATAGCCTTCAAATTACTTATTCTTTAAGGATCTCTCAGAAATCTGTGAAAACGTGTTGGCCTAGTACTTTTTCTGGGGCTAACTCCTGGGTAACTTTCTTTACCTTTCTTATGGAATGTGATTAGTTTTCATATTCTTCTTCTTTGTAGTCACTTTTGCCGAATTACATATGCATATTTTGCTTGAGTGCTTGAAGAATTCTTTTTGTATCTTTAAATTGGAATAACATTATAAGACTTTGTCTCAGGGAGGGCTATACTTGTATGTAATACCAGACTTCTTGTTTCTACATTTTTTCCCTTTGAATTCTATTCTTACCTACTTGTATTTTTCTGGTTTTTCTTCCAGGAAAAAGAGAAGTTATACCTATCTACGTTCTTCTTTGCCTTTCTTTTAGGTCTGTCTTTTTCCCTCTTACCCTTCCCAATTGTCTGTTTGTTTCATTTTCTTCATTGTTTATCCCTCATTTTATCGTCTATTTCCCTTAGTGTGTTTTCTGCAATTTCTGTTTTTCCTTTGACTCCTTCCAATTTTTTCTTCTTCTCTCTCTTTTTTTTTGGATGGCTTTATTTTGGACGGCTTTGTTTTTTGTTTGTTTGTTTTGTTTTTCTAGAGAGAGACAGAGGGAGCAAACACAAGGAGGGAGAGGGAGAAGCCGGCTCTCCCGCTGAGCAAGGAGCCGGACACGGGACTCGATCCCAGAACCCTAGGATCATGACCTGAGCTGAAGGCAGATGCTTAACCTGAGCCACCAGGTGTCCTGGCTTTGTTTTATTCTTATAATTCTTTCATGAATTCTGCCATATCACATTTCATCTCTTTTTGTCTTACCACTTCATTTCTGGAATCTTCTTGCAGTTCTGCTTTGGGCAAGCGATGTCTCAGGATGGGGCAGGAGTTGGTCGGGGAGAGTGGGGGGAAGAGACCAGGATATTTCCCTAATTGTATAACATAGAGGTTCTTTTAATATTCTGCTGCCATGGAGACTGTTACCTACCTACACAGGGGCCTCCTGTGTGTGTGTGTGTGTGTGTGTGTGTGTGTGTGTACTCCTTCTACTTGTATGAGTAATTATTTCCGTTAATTATTTCCATCAGTCAGCTTTATTTCTGCATCTCAGAGTGTGCTCTTCAGAAAACACTGTCACTTTCTGTGACCCTCTTGTCACTGAAGTCTGCTCTTATTCACTCCCTCCCATGCTGCCATTTCCTGACCTCAGTCCTTATACACATTTTAAGGTGTGCAGATTATCCCTTTCTCCTACTTTTGCCAAGAAAATGAGTCTTGCAGTGTCTTTTTTTCATTGAATTTATTGCTTTCAGACACTGTCTAGGAGAAGAAAGGGAGGATTCCAGGTTCCGTAGTCATGTTTATGCTAGAAATCAAATTGATATTTTCCTAATTATTTAGTCAACATTGCCTTGAAAAATATTGTTATAAATCTTGATCATGTGAAGTTAGTGTGAATTGTAAGCTCATATGAAAAATCAGTATATTTAAAATCAATTCCAGGGGCACCTGGGTGGCTCAGTCGGTTGAGGGTTGGACTCTTGGTTTCAGCTCAGGTCGTGATCTCAGGGTCCTGAGATTTAGCCATATGGGGAAATCCATGCTCAGCGGGGAGTCTGCTGGGGATTCTCTCTCCCTCTGCCCCTCCCCCCACTTGCATGCTCACTCTCTCTCAGATAAAGAGTCAATTGCAAAAGTTCTACTGGGAATGTGTGCATCTGTACTTTTGTAATAGGAACTTTTGTAATAGGATCCACATCTACATGAAAGGAATGGAGCAAGTTTCATTTAATTTTAAAATCTTGGCTGTCATTTCCTTGAGAATGGGCAACTGTAAGAAAATATAATTTTAGCATCAAATGACAGTGTTAACATTTTAAGAATTCATAAAAACAGACCAGAATTATTTAAGAGTTGATGGTTTGTCCATGAATTGGTTTCCTCCAGATACTGAAATTTGATAAGGTATTTGCTCCGGATCTTTAGTATTGTCTGACATTTGTCGTACCCCCCAAAGACTGGGGTTAGGTTTCTGTGTGTTTGGCTACTAAGTGAATCACTTGGGCAACCCAAATTTAAATTATTTAGATAGATATTAGAATAATTTATTTTCATATCTCAAAGAAGGGTCAAAAATTTGGCCCAGCTGGGGCACCTGGGTGGTGGCTCAGTCGGTTAAGCATCTGACTCTTGCATCGGCTCAGGCCATGATCTCAGGGTCGTGAGATCGAGCCCTGCATCTGGCTCCGCATTAAGTGTGGAGCCTACTTAAGATTCTCTTTCCCTCTCCTACTGCCCCTCGCAGCCCCCAAAATTGGTCCAGCTTTCTCCAAGAAAATTACCCATCTTGTGAATTTCTTATTACAGTTATATGCACTTTTATTGCTTCTCAAATAATAAGGCTACAGTGTCTAAATATCATAATTATATGTAACAATGAGAATGAGCGACGAGGACTTTCTCCCTTCTTTGAAAATATCATTTCTTTTTAAGTATTTGAGGCCCCTAGGATGGTGTGAACTACCCAAAGTTTATTAGATCTTGTTTTGGTTTCTTAAATATGCTTGACGTATAAAACAGAAATCATTCTGCTGATAGAGGAGGGAGCTAGTGAGGAAGGTTCCGTTTGTTTGGTCATCCTTATTGAGACAATGAGCTTCATGTTTCTGTCTCCCCTTGCTCTCAACTGTAGGACAGTGTGAATGGAAAATTAGGAGTATAGAATTTTCCTAGTTGATTTAGTCTGTGGCTCTAAATACTTGATGCCATTTTCTTCCACAATCTGATAAACACTGAGGAGGAAATGCAGGGCTAACTGAGCCAGCTGTGTTTATTCGCTATTGGCTGCCCTCAGTCTCGTCGCTGAGACTTTAATTATAACTAACCTCTTCTAGCCATGGGCTATTTTTTGATGACACAGATTCTAAGAAGAAAAACACCCATGAGTAACTCTAGAAGATCATAAAACTTTTCATGTAGTTTTGCATCTTGACAAACAATTCTACACCCCAATTGTGGATTGTTTTATTTCATAGTTTCCTTTACATTAATAAAACTAGTCAAAATTATCCTTTCAGTATCTATCTTATGTGATTGCTTAGATCAAAACTATGTTTAAATGTATTTTCCTGCATGTCTACTCTTTCTTTTAAGACACTATTAGAACAAATAGATTAATAAAATTATGACAACATGATCCTTCAGAAAATATTGAAACAGCCCCCTTTTTTCTTTTATTCCCCCCCCCTCAGCTTTCTTGAGCTATAATTGACATATAACATTGTGGTTTAAGGTGTACAACATGATGATTTGATACAAGTATAGTTTGTAAAATGTTTACCACAGTTAGGTTTGTTAACACATCCTTCATCTCACACGATTACATTTTTTATTGTTGTTATGGTGAGAACATATAAGATCTACTCTCTTAGCAACTTTGAGTATACAATACGGTATTGCTGATTATAGTTACCATGCTGTACATTAGATTGCCAGAACTTACTCACCTGATAACCAGAAGTTTGTGCCCTTTGACCAACGTGTCCCCATTACCTCCAATCCCCCGGCAACCACGATCCCACTCTCTGTTTCTATAAGTTCAATTTTTTTTTCCAGATTCCACATCTATCTATCTATCTATCTATCTATCTATCTATCTATCTATCTATCTATCTATCTACAGTATTTGTCTTTCTCAAAATAGTCCCGTTATGAAATGGCAAGTTATTGAATGCCTGGAGCTTGGGGAGGCAGGGGAGTGGTGTTCCTGATTAGGCCAGGGTTGGCGTCCTAGAAGGTTGTTGATATCCTAACTCAAGTAAACAGAAATAAAATGACATCATAGGATGGGATGATTCAGTGTCAAATACCATACAAAACCCAAAGCAAGGATATGGAAGCACCCCTATCCCAAGGGCAAAACACAGGCCAGAATCAGGCAAATTCAAGGCTCAGAATGTCCAACAGCACGGAGATGGAAAAGAGCAAGGAGAAAACTGAATAGAATTTTTGATCGTTTATGAATGAAGCAGAAGTATCTGCCATTTTAGCTTTATCGATCTTAGCCACCTTTCGTGTGATCAGGTCGGACTACATAAAGATATCACTGGAAAGGGTTGCTCTCTGGACCCTTCCCATAAAGAGTCAGAGTTTCTTAAGGGTCTTGGCATAACCCAGAAAAAAACAGAGGTAAAGTTGGTCTCCAAAAACTGGAAAAGTGCCATCTGGAAGTGAAGAGGCCCTTCAGAAAAGGGGCATTTGGGATCTCAGGCTCCTTGAGGAGTTTGCCATGACCCTGGTTTACAGAGATCCAGGAAAGCTCTCTCCCTGGCAGAGAGGCATATGTTCTTGATGATACACAGGGCAAACTTAACTTCTAGGTCTGTTGTTGTTTGTTTGCTTTTTAAGGTGGTATATATCTTTTATGACACAAAAGTCAGGAAGATCACTGTGGCGGATGTTGTAAGTTACGCTCGATAGAACTGGAAGCTGATTCTGCCGGCCCTCATCCTCCTGGTTCTCATTTTATCTACTACCTTCTGTCTGCCTCCGTGTACTCCATCCTCCCATAGTCTTTTTTTTCATTTAAATTGTACTCAGATAACTACGGAACTGAAGGGGGTCTTAGCGTTCCCGGGCCAGCCCTTACAGGTGTTGGAACTGAAGCTTGGCTGGCCATCCTGCCCAAGGTCACCCAGCAGTGTGTGGCAGAGCTGAGGGGAACAGTCTCTTGATGGTCTGCTGCTCTTTCATGGAAATAAAAACAACCGTGGGAAATCTCAGCTTCTTCCTCAGGTTCTTGTCTTCAGTAGAGCCATTTCTGTCCATGTAACAAGGGCACTGGTTGGAACCAGGCTACGTTGACCCCTTGCTCTGTGACCTTGACCCAGTTCTCTTATGCCCACTGTCTCAGCGTCTTCACTGGTAAAATGGAGAGATCAACAACTTCTAGGGTGAAGAACCTCAAATAAGTTAATATTCACAAATGTTGTGAATAGTGCCAACCAATAAGTGCTCAATAAACATCAGTGGTCATCATTCTTGGCCATATTAATCATGCTCTCTCTCTTCTTTTATATTTTCATGGATACCACTCAGCGCATTCTTATTTACTAGCTCTTTTATTTAGAATGTTTAGTTTTTTCCAGTTTTCTCTTCCCGGATCCAGTCTTTCAGGGTAGGGATTATGCCCTGTGTTTCTTCTTTGTACCTCCACAGAGCCCGGCACAATGGTTGATGCAAAAGAGGGATTCTTTCTCAATACTGTTGTTTTGCTTTGTTTTGCTGTATCACGTTGTGTTTTTCCTGCTGGTTGATATTAAGACAAACACGTTTCTAATAGTTGTAGCTCTGGTCCACTTTTAGATGTTCTCAAAGAAAATGGCTGTTAAAATATGGTGCTCTGTGTTAAAAAAAAAAAAAAAAAAAAAAAGCAAAGATCACTTGCATGCTCATAGCCTTCAAAGGTATATAAAAAGGTCCTCAGAATATGTGCTTGGGATGGCTTCAGGAGTAGCAGGTAAGAGGAGAGGATATTTTGCACTGTCGGGGCCATTATGTAAGACGCTGCTGGATACTTGCAAACTGTATGCTAGTACCATAGTAATATGAATAGTATCACTCTTAGATCTGAATTCTGGGCAACATTTTACTGTGACATATTTTTAATTCATATTCTTGGCTACACATTAGAGTTGGTGAGATTTTTTAAATTGAGATACAATTGTCCTATAGCCTATTAGTTTTAGGTATGCAACATTGTGATTTGATCTATGTATATGTTGCAAAATAATTGCAACAAGTTTAGTTTATATCCTTTACCACCACTCATAGTTTCAGTTTTTTTTCTCGTGAGGAGACTAATTTTCCCCCCAGTATTTCTGTAGTCAAAATGGCATATTGCTTTTGAAGATACCAAGTTTTCTGACTTCTAAAAATCAAAGAAAAATCTGTGTTCTCATGAGGGACCAAACAAAGGTATACAGATCGGAAAGATAGAATCAAATTATAGATACAGCAAGATTTGTGGGCAAAAATATGGCCATTTTTGCCTTAAAGTGCTAGTGAGTTTCTATCAGTGAATGGAGTAGTGAGGAACTTAACTTGTTCTATGTTGTCCATGGAGCTCACCCCTATTTTTTTTTTTAATATCAAGGCTCTAAAACCTATATTTATAAACAGTAAATGCAGAGGTTGCATAATAAACTCTTGGGTTATAGTTGTTTGTTTATTCATTCAACAAACATTTACTGAATGCTTGTTATACACAAGGCCCCATTTAAAGACATAGCCTGAACCAGATGACTTTTCTGCATAGTCACCAACACATCTGGAATTAAGTTAAAATACAATGAATGTAGAATTGGAATTAAAAGGAGAATGAGACATGAGATATGAATCATACATGGGTATATATATCGAGAGCCTCTATGGTGGACACTGTTTGGTGTGCTGTGTATTTATGTTTTAGCTCACATCATCTCTGCCTCTCTGTAAAGGTGGCTTATTTACCCATTATACAGACAAGGAAATGGAAGATTCCAGTTGTGGAATAACTTACCTATGGCCACACAAATAATAATAGGCAGAATCAAGATTTTAACTCAGGTCTTCTGATTTTTTTTTGTCCACTGACCTACCACACACAGATCTTAGAAACGAGGACTCAAAGTAGTTGATAATGTGTGTGAGCATGTGTGTGTATAAGTCATCAAACAATCTCATAACCCCCCAAGTTGTATTTAGGTCATATTGACAGTCTAAAGGCAGTTCATCTTTTTGTTTTTGTTTTTTAATCTATCTATCCATCATATCTATCTATCATCTATTTATTTATGTGTCTATCATCTCTCTCTCTCTATCCCTCTTTTTTATTCCATAGGTAGAAGCCTGTATCTCCCACTTCTCTTCACCCATTTTGCCCATTTGTGTTTTCTATTTGAATTTTCTTTTATTAGTAACTGTACAACCAATTGAACACTTATGTATCAGCCATATTAAGTAATAACTAAGGAATCAAGTAAATAACAAGTAAATGTAAAAGGCAATACCCAAATACCCGAAGCTTGTCTACAGATGATGGATCATGGAAAGTACTTCAGTGAGGTCTATAAGTGGGTAAACTGAGCAAAGGAATGGATACCATCAGGAGAAAAATCTAGACAGTAATAAATGCCTGATGAGCAAGTAGTACAATAGGAAGAGTTTAGCAAGGCAGGTGGATACGAATGGGAGTGAGAATGTGAATAAGGTACAGGATAAATGGGAATGGCTGGTTCCTGGTACCAGGACAGAAATGGTAATAGTGGATGGCAGCAAGATACACTAGAAACAGAATGTAAAAACCTGGATGTGTGAAGTTGCTCCTGAAATGTGGGACCAATATGGGAACACCGAAGAGTTCTCTTCCTTTGTCCTCCTTTTCCTTAGTTTTGGCATTAATCCCTCCATTTAATGCAGGGGCAGGGCTTTACCTTAGATGGCTCTGTGGAGTCCTGGAACTGGGTTTGCATTTGAGCTTGGCTACGGATGGGGCAGTGAAGTCTAAGCATTGTGGACCTCCCCTTCTGAGTAAGATGGAGGTGAAGATCTTCCCTGTGTTGCTGGGATGTGAACGTGAGAAGGAGAAATACCACAAAGGACGCATTGCATCTGTTCTGATGCCAGGCACGTCATGGGTGGATGGTGAGAGGTGGTTGGGCTCAGGTTGGTAAGCTAACTTCCTGCTCTTTCTGTCTTAATGTCTCTCACGAACATTCTTTGGCTAATAGCAGGGGCTGGGAAAGAAAAGGCCACACTGTTGTACTTCGATATACTTCTAACATTTGTTTATCAGTCTGGGCTCATTGAGTCTCTGACCTCCAAATTAATAAAGGAAAATATTAGTGGTCCTCAGGATAAATGTAACTCCGAGAAATCAAACTGGGTGAACCGGGTTGAGTAATGCTTTCTGAGAAATAATATAACATAGGGGTGCCAAGGTTGCTCTTGTTTGGATCTCATCTTTTCTACTCTCTACCTTGGGTGACCCTGGGGGGTTACAGAACTTCTCTGAGCCTCAGTTTCCCCATCTGTAAGATGAGTGAAGTAGTACCTGCTCTTCTCGGTCCTTTGGGCTGCTATAACAAAATACCATGGCCTGGGCAGCTTATAAACCACGGAAATGTATGTGTCACAGTCCTGGAGGCGGGGAAGTCCAAGATCAAGTCACCGGCATGGCCTTGTTCTCTGGCAGGTGCCTCTTCCCGATCCAGAGCCCATGCCCACTTCCTATTACCACTAACTTCAGGGGCTAGGATTTCAACATATGACTTTTGGGGCAGGGAACAAACATTCAGACCAAAGCACCACCTCATAGTTTTTTTATGAAGAATAAATACATGTAAGTCACTGGAGCCGTGTCCAGTTCATAGTAAGCATCCAACACATAATTAGGCAAAGTTAGGCTTAATTTTATTCCTTATTTGCATCTATCTTGTTTCTGTCTGAGATTCATAATAGTGATGATGATGATGATGATTTATCGGGACTCTCTAGTGGCCATTTCTTCTGCTAAATGTCTTTAAATGCATCATCTCTTTTATTTATTTATTTTTTAAGATTTTATTTATTTATTTGACAGAGAGAGACACAGTGAGAGAGGGAATACAAGCAGGGGGAATGGGAGAGAGAGAAGCAGGGTTCCCGTGGAGCAGGGAGCCAGATGCGGGGCTCGATCCCAGGACCCCGGGATCATGACCTGAGCCGAAGGCAGACGCTTAACGACTGAGCCACCCAGGCGCCCCGCATCATCTCTTTTAATCCCATAGCAACTCTGCGTGCTGGGTACTCTTAGTGTCCCCATTTTGTAGTCAGTAAAATCAAGGCTTAGAGGGAGATGACCAAGTTACACAAGTAGCAGAGATGCTCCTAGAACCTAAGGAGTACGAGTCTGGTGCCTCCATTCAGTCTTAGGAAGAAGTTCGTGTATTCAGTGACTTAGGGAAGGTCCATAATATCCCACAGGCACTGTGAGTGATTCTAGCATTTTCACTGAGATCTTGGATCCACTTTATTACCAGAGAGTGAATGGTGAGTAAAATATCAGTCCGTGCCTTGTATTGAAGAAAACTCTCCTATGGTTAGTGGTTTTTGATGCTGTTAAAATTCTGCTGAATCTGTGGTGTGAGATGTTAATTTCCAGAATGCCTTCACCTGACTGACGATCAATCCTGTGGACCAGAGCCTTGCACATATTCTGAAACACTTTCTATTTCCTCCTACTTCTAGATTTAAATACTATAAAGCTGTTGTACTTTATTTAAAAAACCACTTCGGTATAGAGATGTACAATATTTCCATATGGGTAATATAGGATAGAATTTTTTTTTTCTTCCAAAAGTAAAGTATGTGTTTCTTAATCATCAGTTTTATTTGACACTTTGAAATAGAACAAAAAAATTAACAAAGGAGGGAGGACTGCATGATCTTTGGAAACTTCCTGAAATCTCTCTGCAACTTTAGTTTTCTTTTCTGTAAAATAGAGGGAGTTGAGGTGCTCTCCACAACTTTAAAATTCTAGGACTCTAGACACAAAAAGTTGTGACTCATATATGTGGTTATTTTGGAATAAGAAATCTCAACCCCCCAAAAAAGTAGCCTAGAATTTTATTTAAAAATTCATTCTAAAATACTCTCAAGACTTAACAACCTACCAAAAAGATTAGAGTCGTGGTAGGGGAGTTAGGACGTGAACCCGAGGGGGCGCGATCTGGTTAGAACATTCCATATTGCAGTAAAAAGCTTGATAAATATCTCACCTTAAGTAAAGTATTTCCTCTCAAAAAGAGAATGTTTATTAACTCAAATCAACTTCTAATTTAATAGATAATCAGTCAATGTGATACAGCAAAGTAAAAAATTCCAGTGTCCTGAGCAAAAGGGATAGCTTGGGAGCAGGAGGATGTGGCCATGAATCCTCACAGCATCACTTCATATCTGGAAGTCCACTTCTGAAGTCCATTCATTCGTTCACTCACTTAGTCTCTGATTTATTAAGCATTTGTCAGAAACATCTGCTCTGTACCAGGCCCATAGTTGAGTGGCGGAAACAGACAAGTATACCAATCATTGTAATATAGGCATTTAAGTGCTAGAATAAAGCCAAACTCAGGGTTCTTGGTGAGCAAAAGGACATCTAATTTAGCTGTCATTTAGCCAGTAGGGATCATGAAATTCTTACCAGGGAGCTTCATGCTTGAATTAGGTTTGAAAGATGAATAAGAGCTAGCCTTGGCTAGTGCTCAGTAAATATTACTTGAATGACAGAAATGGCAGAGAAGGACGTCATGAGGGATAAGAAAGCATGACAATTTAGGGAACGTGTTTTCAGCATAGGGTACTTTTTCTCAGTGTGGCTCAGGAACCACCTGCCTCAGAATCGCCTGGAAGTATCGCTCAAATAGGTAAATTCTGTGGTCTCCCCCTACACCCACTGAATCAGAACTGAAGGGTGGGGGCAAAGGATATTGACCTTTTTAATAGCATTGCATCTCAGGTGATTGTTTCATATGATGAAGTGAAGAACCAGTGACACAGATTTTATATTATAAAGTGATTAAAGGTGAAGAAGAGCCAGGAAGGGACAAGATTGTGACAAGCTTTGAAGGACATGCTAAGGATTTTGCCTTGATTTTCAACAAAGCCCTACATTATTTGCCCTTGATCTTGCTATGCTTTGAAACCACAGATTGTCTCTGTTGTTCAGCTCTGATATGGCAGCGGCGGGAGTTGTAAGGCTCTCTATGAAAGGTTGGTTTATAAATTCGATGCTTATAAATTAGGGAGACTCTACCTTAGGGTGAAAGAGACTAACTTCCAAAGTCAAAGCTCTAACTATTTTACTCTTACCTGCAAGCCCCAACTTCTCTGTGGTTGGACACCAGAGGTTGCACGCTCAGAAGAGACAGGTGACGAGTCTCAAAGTGGGCACTAACTTCACACTGTTTGATCCACCCGCCCACAACCCATGCTCAGCCCCAAATTCCGGCCCGCCAGTCTGCATGTTTGTGCATCTAGACACAAGACAGACCAGGGAACAGGATATAAACTGACATGCACTTGGAAGGGGAGCGTCTCCCTGGAGCTGCACTGAGAGACTCCTCCTGGGGCTGGTCAGGAACTGTCTTTGTGAATTGCTCAGAATGAGAGCTGAAGGCTTTCCACTTATTCTTTCTACTTACCCTTATTAGTGTTAAAATATGACCTTTACACTCAATTCAAATCCATTGCTTTCAAATTATTTTTCTACATTTCTTAAGTATATAATTATGACTTTTTTCCCCACCATAAAGGTAATACTTCTTTTATCCTTGGGTAATATGTAAGATTATTTTTAAGAAATCATATCTAATGCTCTATAAATTATAATGCCTTTTGGGCACACAGTAAAAGATTAATATTTAGTATCAGGGTTTAACATTTTTAAAAAAATATAATCAGGTTTTTGTGTCCAAATTTTTTGGAAATTTTGGTCCTCCATTGAATATTATAAAGTTTCCAGTCTTTAATTTCATCCATGACTTTTTCTTTCTTTATTAGGCAGAAAGGAATTCTAAAAGGGGACTTGTGTGCCTCTCTCTAGGTTACATCAAGTGGAAAAAAATGTATTTATGCTTACATTAAGTGTCATATTTTAGTAGTTTCATGGTACGTATATGAGTGAAAACCAGTTCCGTATATGTTTGCACATTCAGAAAATCCGAAGTCTTCAGCTTAGCTTTTGACATTGCTGGAAACTCACTTAAGAAACAATGTACTGCCTAGGAATAAATCTAACCAAAGAGGCAAAGAATCTGTACTCAAAAAACTATAAAATACTCATGAAAGAAATTGAGGAAGACACAAAGAGATGGAAAAACGTTCCATGCTCATGGATTGGAAGAACAAATATTGTGAAGATGTCAATGCTACCTAGAGCAATCTACACATTTAATGCGATCCCTATCAAAATACCATCAACTTTTTTCAAAGAAATGGAACAAATAATTCTAAAATTTGTATGGAACCAGAAAAGACCCTGAGTAGCCAGAGGAATGTTGAAAAAGAAAAGCAAAGCTGGTGGCATCACAATTCCAAACTTCAAGCTCTACTACAAAGCTGTAATCACCAAGACAGCATGGTACTGGCACAAAAACAGACACATAGATCAATGGAACAGAATAGAGAGCCCAGAAATGGACCCTCAACTCTATGGTCAACTAATCTTTGACAAAGCAGGAAAGAATGTCCAATGGAAAAAAGGCAGTCTCTTCAACAAATGGTGTTGGGAAAATGGACAGCCACATGCAGAAGAATCAAACTGGACCATTTCCTTACACCACACACAAAAAATAGACTCAAAATGGTTGAAAGACCTCAGTGTGAGACAGGAGTCCATCAAAATCCTAAAGGAGAACACAGGCAGCAACCTCTTCGACCTCAGCCCCAGCAACTTCTTCCTAGAAACATCGCCAAAGGCAAGGGAAGCAAGGGCAAAAATGAACTATTGGGACTTCATCAAGATAAAAAGCTTTTGCACAGCAAAGGAAACAGTCAACAAAACCAAAAGACAACTGACAGAATGGGAGAAGATATTTGCAAATGACATATCAGATAAAGGGCTAGTATCCAAAATCTATAAAGAACTTACCAAACTCAACACCCAAAGAACAAATAATCCAATCAAGAAATAGGCAGAAGACATGAACAGACATTTTTCCAAAGAAGACATCCAAATCGCCAACAGACACATGAAAAAGTGCTCAACATTGCTCAGCATCAGGGAAATCCAAATCAAAACCTCAATGAGATACCACCTCACACCAGTCAGAATGGCTAAAATTAACAAGTCAGGAAATGACAGATGTTGGTGGGGATGCGGAGAAAGGGGAACCCTCCTACACTGTTGGTGGGAATGCAAGTTGGTGCAGCCACTCTGGAAAACAGTATAGAGGTTCCTCAAAAGGTTGAAAATAGAGCTACCACACGACTCAGCAATTGCACTACTGGGTATTTACCCCAAAGATACAAATGTAGGGACCCGAAGGGGTACGTGCACCCCGATGTTTATAGCAGCAATGTCCACAATAGCCAAACTGTGGAAAGAGCCAAGATGTCCATTGACAGATGAATGGATAAAGAAGATGTGGTGTATATATATATATAATGGAATATTATGCAGCCATCAAAAGGAATGAAATCTTGCCATTTGCAATGATGTGGATGGAACTGGAGGGTATTATGCTGAGTGAAATAAGTCAATCAGAGAAAGACATGTATCATATGACCTCACTGATATGAGGAATTCTTAATCCCAGGAAACAAACTGAGGGTTGCTGGAGTGGTGGGGAGTGGGAGGGATGAGGTGGCTGGGTGATAGACACTGGGGAAGGTATGTGCTTTGGTGAGCGCTGTGAATTGTGTAAGACTGTTGAATCACAGACCTGTACCTCTGGAACAAATAATACATTATATGTTTAAAAAAAAAAAAAAAGAAGAAGATAGTAGGAAGGGAAAAATGAAGGGGGGGAAATCGGAGGGGGAGACGAACCACGAGAGACTATGGACTCTGAGAAACAAGCTGAGGGTTCTAGAGGGGAGGGGGTGGGGGGATGGGTTAGCCTGGTGATGGGTATTAAAGAGGGCTGAATGGATGTACTGAATGGATGTACTGAATGGAGCACTGGGTGTTATAGGCAAACAATGAGTCATGGAACACTACATCAAAAACTAATGATGTAATATATGGTGATTAACATAACAAAATAAAAAAATGTAAAATTAAAAAAAATAAAAATTAGGCAGAGGGGGAAAAAACTAATGATGTAATGTATGGTGATTAACATAACATAATAAAATAAAAAATAAAAAAATAAAATAAAACAAAAAAATAAAATTACTTCATCAGAAAAAGAAAAAAAAAAAAAAGAAAAAAGGTACTTTATTAAAAAAAAAAAAAAAAAAAAAAGAAACAAGGTACTGTATTAAAAAAAAAAAGCAAACCCCTCAATTCAGATGGATCCAGATTTGATTCTTGGGCTCATTAGCCCCTGACAAGGACATCTTATTCATCAATTCACACTTATTTTAGTTATTTTTGTGCTATAATTAAGTATCCTTGAATTGGACCCATTCATCCCTGAGGCAGGTTAGTGTTACTTGCATTTGAATTGCCTCCTTAATTCAGTTCAAACGTCAGTTTTCAATTTTCCAATTCTTTTGCTGTTTAAATTAATCAAACAGATTAAAGATGAATAATTACTGGCTCTGTTCCTATAGTAACAAGTGTCACATTCTGACAACTTCAGAAACAATGTTGGTTATTTTGGGCTTTCTTTGTTTATACTCTTCAAAAACAAGGATGAACAACCTATTTTACTTATTTTTTTAATTAGCCAATGCTTTCTAAATAGGCAAAATCAGAGTGTTCTGAAGGACAAATTGTGGCTCAAAGAAGGTCATTTTAAAGTTGGCATCACTGTTAACTTTAGGAAAAGAGAATACCTTAGCTTTCTATTTCATCAAAGACTATGGTAGTTTAGATATCTAATTTCTTTTGTATCTTTCAGAAAAGAGTCCCAGGTCTTAAAGCATTTAACTTGAAGACGATAAATGTGCTGAGAGCAACAGAACACTCAGAAATAGTTATTCTACTAAATTAACTTTCAACTAATAAGCATTAAGCGTATAAGCTGTGTGAGGTCCTGGGGTAAGAGCTGCAGTTTTATAGCGAAATCAAATTTTTGTGATGACTTTATGTTTTAAGACTGGGTTAGAGGGAATACATTTTCTATTTGGGCTGCAGCAAAATTCCAACTCAAAGCATACTTTGAGTTCCAACTTTCAGAATGCTTTGCTGGAACAAAGAGAGTTATGAAAGGAGGTGTGTGGGGAGAGGGGGAAGGGAAGAAATTCATGTGTGTGAAGGCTTCTATAAATTATATTTATGCGTTATGTGCTTTTTCAGATGATATGCACATAGACATTTAATTCTGCTAATATATGTATTTCTAAGAATCACCACTGTAGGCAAATTTCACAAAAAACACCCCAGAGCTTATGGGGACAATGGAGTTAGGGACACAGCACTCAAAACCTTTGTGACACATAAAAATTCGATATGGGACCCTAGTAAAAATGGTCGCATACTTTTACACATCAATTGGTTAACTGGTCAAGCCGTACGTAAATACTACGGTGAATATGGTGCATTACCGTGAGCAAGACCTGAAGTTTGCTGGGCCAGTAAGTGTTGGAAAGATTATAGCTGGTGAGTTATGTGAAGTGCTAGAAGGAAGACTATCTGGAATCAGATGGAAACTTGTAACCCTAAATGTGGGTGCGTGTGATTCACGCACACCAAGGTAGCTGGTAAATATTTGAGGTATGTGACAGACGTAATTTTTGTGCTCTTAGATGACTCAATTCACCTGGGTGCAGTTTTCCGCAAATGAAATTATACAGAAGCGAATGTGATGTTTACTTTTTGCTTAAATTGTTCCTTAATATTTTATTAGTAGCATTGGAATAAATTTGCATTTCATAACAAGCACGGTTCTTGTGGAGGTAATATCTCCCTTCTCCCTCAGAGCGCTCAACCTACATCCTGACTTTGGCATGTATGTTCTGCTCATCTGATTATTAATACATATCATTCCTTCACTGAGGCGGTAAGCAAAGTCTGTCTCTGATCATACAGTACCTAGCAAGGTTACTCACTCATAGAAATCGTTACAAACACCTGGGCGCCTGGGTGGCTCAGTTGGTTAAGTGTCTGACCCTTGATTTGGCTCATGTCATGATCTCAGGGTTGTGGGATCGAGCCCTACATCGGGCTCCGCGCTGGGCATGGAGCCTGCTTGGATTCTCCCTCTCCCTCTCCCTCTGCACCCTGCCCCCTGCTCGATCATGTTCTCTAAAAAAAAATATAAAAATAAATCATTAGAAACACCTGTCAAATGAGTAGTGGTAACTATGGGAGGCATAGATGAAACCTTTCAAGAAGGCAAGAATGGAAACTGTCAAAGAGGAGACAGAGTATCTGGGTGCCTTCTGGGAAGCTGTGTTTATTGTGAGGTAGTAATGTGTCCACAGGACCGAAGGGCAAATATGTGGAAATAGACTCAGTGCATACACTTGAGACACATTATTAAAGGCTATTTGCCCCGATGTACCTTCTCTAGTATAGCCAGGTTGAAATGAAAATAGGGGCTCTTTGACAGGAGACAATGAGTAACAAGGGAGGGTTGGGGGGAAAGACGGCTGTAGCCACCCCTCGGACAAACATTGGATTGTAGATGCGTTTCCGTGAAGCGCAAGACGCCCCATGGAGTTTTCTCAAAGCTGTTGTGAAGGATAGGACAAAGACCAGAGCTTTTAGTGCCCTGGGCTTCATTTCAGATTTAGATGATTTTGTTCATGAAACACGTGATTTGGGGCGGCTGGGTGGCTCAGTTGGTTAAGCGTTTGCCTTTGGCTCAGGTCATGATCTCAGGGTCCTGGGATCGAGTCCCGCATCGGGCTCCCTGCTCATGGGGGAGTCTGCTTCTCCCTCACCCTCTGCTGTTCACCCTGCCAAATAAATATATAAATAAAATCTTTTAAAAAGTTAGAAACACGTGATTCGCTGGCCATCAAAGAGAAGTTTGAAGTCAGCATCCATGGCTTTAGGCAGATGGTCGGGCACTGTGGGTGGTGGCTTTATGCTTGATGTGTGGCAATGAGCCTCATGGCTTTCTTAGTCCCAACTAGAGTCATCTTATCCCTCCTCCCTTTCTTCTCGATGTGATGGTAGGTCTCCTGCGGTGGGTGGGCTTCTTGTGTGTGCACAGATGTGTCTCGTCACAGGGCTGGTGGTTGAAGGGGAGATATTTGGGCCCCATCCTGGAAAGCCTGTAAAACTGTAGGCCAGATCTTCCATTCAAATAAATACGCAGTCAAATTCAGTCTTCGATCTAAACGCTCGAGAGCTGTTCTCCCGTAAATGGGTACAAGTTAAGTGAAAATGCTCAGAGTACCAGTAGGAGAAGTCTTGATCTCTAAAACAATGCTGTATTATTACAAGAGCTGTGATTTTCTTTAGAACTGGCAGAGCATCTAGAAAAATTGCATTAAAGCACTGATGGGCGAGTACTCCACCACACACTCAGCTCAATAATTCAGTGGCTGATTGCCCAGTTTATAGCTGATTCAGACCTTTAATTTTTCCTGTGCTGCCAGCCTTTTGGCCATTTCCGACACCAGCTACGTGACAAGAATATTCAGGTTGAAAGTTAGTGAGAGCTAAGTCAGTCAATTATGTCAGCAGTGATGGTTTCGTTTAAAGATTTGGTAGAAGAGGTTGTTGAAACCCTTAAGTAGGATTTAGAGTCATCTGTGGATTTCATTAATCCATGATCTTCCTCTGGTAAATTACCGCACAGAAAAATAATCAAGAATTATTCCATTAGCACTTCTGGAAATGCGATTCAAATTCTGTGCTCTGGAGAAGGAGATAAGGAGTAACATCATCTTTGATAAGAGACAATAGTGCAAATTGAGAGGCCAAAACGGGTGATTGGAATCTGATTGTCAAAGCATCTTTTATTTCCTCATTCCTTCTTCAGGGATAAAAATTGCAAATGGATGAATTACATGTGAAACTGTTTTCCGTATGAACCAACTAACCAAATGGCATCTGAAAGGTTGGTAAGTGACGTATCAGACTGGTGTTGCTGAAGTAATAAACCCAACCATGAGCGTCTTCCGTATGGATAAGTCCTGTATTCCTGTGCTCTCTGCTCTCAATCATATGTAACCCCTGGTTCTCCTGGATTTAGTGTCCCTTTGCAGTGCTCTTGGAATATAGCATCCCTAAGAAAGTACTTGTTCCAGACATTGCCCTAAGTACCAGGGTTATAGGTGGATTCAGACTTTAAAGAGTTCAGAGTCTGGAAAAGGAGACAGGTCGGGAAGTGTGGCAGATTCCTTCCTTTCACCCCTGCAGCCTTGTTCTCTACTATGACCAGCCACATTGTCTGCCCCGGCACAGTGCCCTGCATGGACCACCAGCCGGGGCTCCCTGGTCTTCATCTTCTTGGTGGGAGTCAGCCCACTGTGGAGGTAGCCCGGCAGCAGGGGCGGGGAAGGGGAAAGTGAGATTAGTTGTTGCTTCTCCCTGTGACATTCCTGGGCTTGGCAATGTTCCCTTGTGGAGTGTCTCTGCTCCTCCAAAGGTAGCCTCCTCTGTGGACCCTCTCCTCCTTATCCATACCCTTTTCCTCCCTTTGTGCTAGAGATTCCCGGGTTATGGGCTAATCCCCATGGTTCTTCTGCTCCCCCCCCCCCCCACCTCTGTTAATAGTCCTTTTCTAAACAAACCCTCCTCAAATGATTTGAATGCAGGAGAGCTGTTTGCTCTTTGGACTCTCCGGTAGTAATTATTACTTACTCAATTTAATGTAAGTCAAGTACGGGAAAGGCTGCGGAATGCTGAGGATGGATAAAGGAGAGAAGGACCACTTCTGAATAGTAGGTATCTCAGGAAGTACAGCTTCAAGTGGTAGGGTGTGGACTGAAACTTGAAGGATTGGAAGATGTACTGGGTGAGAAATGTGGGGAAAAGCATAGCAAGTGAGAGGAAAAGCACTTGGCTGGAATTACAGAGGTTAAAAATTCAGGGGCACCTGGGTGGCACAGTCCGTTAAGCTCTCACTCCTGATTTCGGCTCAGGTCATGATCTCAGGGTTGGGAGATTGAGCCCCCCCTCCCCCCCACCTTGGGCTCTGTGCTCAGCAGGGAGTCTGCTTAAGATTCTCTCTCTCCTTCTTCCCCTCCTCCCCCTACCCTGCTCATGCTTGGGCTCTCTCCAAAGAAAGAAAGAGAAAGTTTAGTGGCTGATCCTGGGAATGGTTGGAGTTTAACATATGTGCAAGGGAAGGGTGACAGAGCTGAGGGTGGCGAGGGCAGGCTGATGGGGAGCTTGTCTACCAACCCTTTCATGCCTGGCACAAATGTGGTGTTCAGTAAATAACGTTCTGACAAAATAAAATCAATGACTAGAAAGGTGGTCATGAAGGGTTTTGGATGCTAAGGGATTTGTACTTTTCAACATAGATGTTAGGGAAATAGGACCAGACTTTGTCAGGGGAGTGATGCATTTTAGTAAGTTAATTATATCTTTTGTTTTAGGTTATCAGTGCACTAATTATCTCCCTGACTAGACTGTAGCCATCCTGAAGGCAGGAAGCAAGTCGTCCTATATACTCACAGTACCTCTCAGTGAAATGATTTGCATGTTGCTGGCATTCAAAATATGCTTGGTGAAATACTGCAAGCAAAAACTACAGGGTTAGAGTTTCCATAGCATCTGCATTTTATTTTAGCCACTTTTTATTAGAGCTTTTAAAATGATGCCATATTGATTTATCCCAAACATTGATTTAAACATGGTATAATTGAAAGCAGAAATACATGCCAGGGATGGGTATAATATGCTGCCTACTGAAATATCATATGTTCCTTTATTACTCATGGATTCAAAGAAGACCTTAAACTTGGAAGGTGATTTGCTACAGCTAAGGGACTCTCGTGGGGTTTGCAAGGAAAGCTTTGGCTCCTTCTGTAAATATTTATTGCCATAATCAATAGCTCCATGGGGTCACTAGTGACATTCTGTCCTTGAGAATGAAATGGTCACTTTCAGCAGAAATTGCCCTCAAAATTTTCACTAATCTTTATCTTAAATCTCTAAGAGTGGAAAATGTTCCATTTTCCATGGGTACGAATTAATTTAAAATTCAAACATATGAGCTCAGACTTGATAGTGAGTACAAAAACTTAGTTTCTTTTTTAAAGATTTATTTTCTGTATTTTCTTTCTTTCTTTCTTTCTTTCTTTCTTTCTTTCTTTCTTTCTTTCTTTCTTTCTTTCT
>NW_022589746.1:12778954-12827897 GCF_004348235.1 Phoca vitulina
TCTTTCTTTCTTTCTTTCTTTCTTTCTTTCTTTCTTTCTTTCTTTCTCTTTCTTTCTTTTTCTTCCTTCCTTCCTTCCTTCCTTCCTTCCTTTCTTTCTTTCTTTTCCTTTCCTTTCCTTTTCTTTTCTTTTCTTTTCTTTTCTTTTCTTTTCTTTTCTTTTCTTTTCTTTTTTCTTTTCTTTCTTTCGAGAGACAACGAGCTGGGGGATGGGGCAGAGGGAGAGGGAAAAGCAGACTTCACCCTGAGCAGGGAGCCTGACATGGGGCTCGATCCCAGGACCCTGAGGTCATGACCTGAGCTGACGGCAGCTGCGTTAATTAACTGACTGAGCCACCCGGGTGCCCCCCAAAAAACTTATTTTAAATTGGGAAAATGTAATATAACAATCCCATGCATTTTTTTTTTCCTGCTTGCTTGCTTGTCTTCTTGGGGAAGGGTGAATGTTACTGACTGAATGTTTGTGTCTGTGCCCCATTCATATGTTGAAATTGAATCCCCAATGGAGTGGTATTTGGAGGCAGAGCCTTTGGGAGGTCATCAGATGGGGAGGATGGAGCCCTCTCTGGTGGGATTAGTGCCCTTACAAGGAGAGGCCAGAGGGCTACCTTGCCCTCCTTTTGCCATATGAGGATATGATGAGAAATTGGCCATCTGGGACCCAAAAGATCCTCCCCAGAAATCAGCCACACTGGCACCCTGATCTCAGACTTCCAGCCTCCAGGACTGTGAGAAATAAGCATCTGGTGTGTATAGGCCACCCAGTCCGTGGTACTTTGGTATAGCAGCCTGAACTAAGTACGTAAGCATGCTATTTGTAAGAATGTGCTAGTGTACTTCAAATAGGAGAATGAAGTCATTTCTTTGTACAGACAGTTCTTTCCAGCAGCTACTTACTACATCCAACATCCACTCTTGGCTCTGAGCTATCGGAGGTGTTTTAGGGATTTGGCAGCAGGAAATGTCAGTCCACTCTCCAGACCTCCTTTGCTGGCTGGGTGCACTTGTCCTCCAGCTATTGTGGACATTGGTTGTTAAAAGTTCACACCTGTGGTCTTCAATCTATGGTCTGTGGCTCATGGGAAACCCTTAAACCAGAGATGCCTGGGAAGTTATACTTCCTTCAGAAGTAGCCTATGGACAGTAAGTCACGAATGCAGTAGCCCAGCCTTGCCCCCTCAGATGGACAGTCTCTGTGGTTCTGTGTTTTGGAGTTCCCGTGGGATCAGGCTGAAGCTGGACTTCCCTTGGAGCGATACCTTTGCCTGGCTCCTTCCACTGTGTATCTTGCTTCCCTCACTCCTCTACTTTCTTCTGAGAGTACCGCTCCCATAAATTTCTTGCAAGAATCCTTGTCTCAGGCTCTGCCTCAAGACAACCCCACTGAAGACAGACACAGAGGAAAGTAAGACACAGGCTGTTTCCAAGGAGTGCACAGTCCAAGAGGAATAACCCAAGTTTGCAAATCATTTAAGCTAGAACGTCATATGATTTAAAAGGGATGCGAGAATAGTGCTATGGGGATTTAAAGAAGAAATTTTTCACACAGATTATTGAAGGGATGTAAGATCCTTGATAACTTGAGGTTTGTTTGAGAATTGCCTTTTCCCTATTTTGTCTCAATAAGACGTGGCAGGTAACAGTAGGGTCCTATCTTGGTTTGCTTGCACAGCTAGGAAAAGGTATTTGTTCTTCATTTGAAAAGCAGTGAAAAACCACTGTATATATATATTCATGTATATATGTTACCATCACAGTGATTCTGTTGGAAATGTACTTCTGAAAGTATATTGAGATGCAGATGTAGAATACATTTCAGTAGTGGGACATCGGAGTTGAAGAGACCACCAAGGAGGCTCATAGTCACAAGAGGAAAAAAACACGATGTCCCACAGTGCCTTTGTGGTGAGAAGTAGATATGAGAGTCATTTTGAAAGTGAAATTGGCAGGATGTGGTGAGCAGTCAGATATAGAAGACAAGGGAGAGAGAGAGAGAGAGAGCAGAGTGACTCAGGGCTTTTGAGCCTAATTGGCCACCTCTTACCACCCTCCCACAAGTGGGATCCTCGCATCAAAGGACATGCACAGTAAAAATTCTGCTACAAAATGCAAACGCTGAGTTTTGTCCCCTTTTAAACACTTGTGCCAACTTGTGGGGGGCATGATGTTCTTATTTTCATCCTGAAAATGGTGAGTGAAGTTGAAAATCTTGGCTAGGTTTTGTTGACTGTACCTGTCACAGCTGGGAGAGGTGAGCGGGCCTTCCTTCTATCCTTGTGTTTCCACCTCTTCTTGACGTGGATTAGTTCTTGCTGTACTTAGTTTGATGCCCTGTTAGAGTCCCATTCAGACTGTTTTCTGACCGCAAGCCAAGAGCAACTGGATGCCCAAATGGAATTTTCCATGCAAATGAAGTGGGCTCAGCAGGTTGCGTGGAGATGTTGAAGGAAAGCCTTGTCTGTCCTCGTCCAGTGTGGGGGACAGGCTTTGGGTCAGAATCCTGGCTGCACCAACAGCTAGATTTACACACTCGCACACATCGCTTGAACTCTGCGTGCCACAGTTTCCAAATCTCTAAGGTGATA
Organism: Phoca vitulina; assembly: GCF_004348235.1. NCBI lineage: Eukaryota > Metazoa > Chordata > Mammalia > Carnivora > Phocidae > Phoca > Phoca vitulina. The sequence continues at coordinate 12,781,539 of NW_022589746.1, forward strand.
GTTTCTCCAAGGGTTATTCTGAGCGACAGTTGCAATCATGGGAATATTTTTTTCTTTTTTTTTTCTTTTTTTTAAAGATTTTATTTATTTATTTGACAGAGAAAGACACAGCGAGAGAAGGAACACAAGCAGGGGGAGTGGGAGAGGGAGAAGCAGGCTCCCCGCGGAGCAGGGAGCCCGATGCGGGGCTCGATCCCAGGATGCTGGGATCATGACCTGAGCCGAAGGCAGACGCTTAATGACTGAGCCACCCAGGCACCCCGGGAATATTTTTTTCTTACACTTACAAAATGTTGGTGGATTTTATTCCTGCTGGTCTTACATCCCCAACAGCAAAAACTATTTGTTTCATATTTCTTTTCCCCAGCATCTTTCCTGGCACGTAGGAACTGTTCATTAAAGCTTGTCATATGGATGGATGAATGAATTTTTGCCTTGGACGATATAAGTGACAGTCTATATTCCTCATTCTCCTTTGCTCACTGAAATAACAAACAGGAAAGGAAAAGGTATATTGGGAGAGCTTTTTTGTTACTAAAAACTATTTTCTTCTTCATCTGTTTTGGCAGCTTTGCCCGGAAACTTATGTATTTTATTTAGAATGGATGAAATTAGTTTCCCCTCTTCATAAAGCATTTTATTATTTCTGATGGGCCTCTGGATGTTATTACTGTTATTTAAACAACGGTGTCCTGTTAAGGGAGGAACTGCTGGCCTTCGCACATGGAAAAACTGTTGTTGCATTTTTCATTTTTACTTTTTTGGCATTTCCTGAGAACGATAGGAAGATGAAAAGTGACCTGCTCTTTGGCATTTTTTTTTTTTTCTGTTGGAATGGCCTGTTCAGATTATTTGTGCATTTCTTGACTATTTGTGCATTTCTTGATTGCGTGTGCACGCACGCACGCACGAATGTTCTTGTGCCCCCAAATTTCCTTCCCCTTCTTCAGGAGAGAATTTGGATGCTTGATAGTGTTTTTCTGAGTTCAGTAGTCTAGTTATCTTATACTTTTGGTCAGGCCACTTCTAATCTCTCTCTCCCTCTAAGAATCATTTTGTACTTAGGGAGGGTCTGTAGCCTCCTAGCTGTCCTGTTGCAGGTGCACCGAGCATGGTAACCACTCCCACCTCCTAGGTGCAAACGTGTGGACCAGCAGGCTTGGTGAGTTGCCAGGTGAGTCAAGATTGGAAGTCATTTTTCTAGCTTCACATACAGGTCTTTTCGCAAGACCCCAGAGAACATTTAAATATGTACATTCCAGCATCCCTACAAGAGCATCTCTTGTCCTGAGGCATGCTGAGATGGAAACATGCCTGAATCTAATTCAGTTCGGTTTCACGAGCCAGGCAACCATTGAGTCAATTTTCCTTGGGCCAAAGGGGGTCGGTGGCCCTGGGTTTCTGTCACTCAGAGCTAAGATGATTAGCAAGTGAATAGTCTGACCCCATGTTCCACCAGGAGACTACTTGCCACTTCCCACCCAGCATGGTCCCTACTTGCCCATGCTGTGATGGCTTTAGTTATGTCATCACCCATCCTGCATGACGTAGCCCCATTCTACCCTGAGATTCTGTCTTCCTTCAGATCTAGCTCAGGTGTCCTCTCTCTGTTCAGCCTTTCCCAGGTCAAGCAACCAGAATTTTCATTCTCATCTATGTTTCCATAACCGTTTTTATGCCCATTTCATATGACTTTTCGTATCCTGTGTTGTATGATGGTTAATTTTTTTTATATTTCTCTTACCCATTAGATTATAATTCCAGAGCATTTCTGTATCCTGCACAAGACTCACCCAGGGTGTCTAAAACCCAAGTAGAAGATTTGATAAATATTTGTTGACGGGTGGTTGAAGTTGTCTGCTTAAAATGGAATTACGTTGATCCTTTTCACTTAAAGTGTATTAAACTTAAGCAAGCAGCCAGGAAAATAGTTGTATTTCAGTTTTTCGATGTCCTACCTTCTGACTTTTATTGTATTTGCTCTGGTGAGTGTATATCTCACATGCATATTTTGTAATTTTGTTTTTAAACACGGCTTCATCTCTGATGGTTGCTAGCCTGTCGGGAATGTTCCCGTTACCAAAGATGGAGCCCAAAAGTATTCTCAGTTTGCTCAAGTCAGGATGAGAACCAAAGACCAGTCTTAATGCTAAAAATACAGTCTGAGAGTGTAGCTCATGAGCTGTGCAGGACTGTCAACTGCCCCATGCTGGAAACCAGAGGCTGGCAGAGTGCTAGACTTCATGTCCAGTTTTTCTTGGGATACAGAAAAATTGACTGATGGATTGATTTTCCTGGGTCAGAAAGATTGACTGACTTTTGCCTGCATCACTTTTGTGGTGCTTTTTTCAACTCAGAAAATAATCTCTTAAATCGACAGCAGCTTTTTCTGAGGCAGAAGCTCAAGTGCAGTTCTGACTTTTTGGCAGTTCTTTACTATTTGGGACAGGGGAGTGATCATCTTTTCCTGAATAAATGGAATCAGAAATCAAATGAAAGCAGAGCAGCAGATCAGCCCACATGCCGGCTACAGCCTCTATATATGCATTTTCTCCTGGCTCTGTGTGATTTTCCTTTTCTCAATAGAAGACTTGACGCGGTGGGCACCTGGGTAGGTCAGCTGGTTCACCATCTGATTCTTGGTTTCGGCTCAGGTCACGATCTCAGGGTCCTGGGATCAAGCCCCGCGTCAGGCTCTGCTCTCAGCTGGGAAGTCTGCTTGAGATTCTTTCCCCCTCCCTCTGCACCTCCTCCTCCCCCCTGCTCGCTCGCTCTCTCTCTCTCTCTCAAATAAATAAATCTTTAAAAAAAAGAAAGAAAACTTGACTCAAAGTAGGTAATTATAAAAAATTTGGTTTGGAATTTTTAAATAATGTTATGGAATATTTCCAGGTAAGTCTTATGAAGAAGTTGCTGCTATATATTCTCTTCTTGGTAAGTGAAACTGTTTCTGATTTCAGGTAAGAGTGTGGAAATTGGCTGGGGCACGATGGCTGGGGAGAGCAGATTATGTTCCAGGTCGTTAATACCTATTTCTAGGCTTTGTAATATTCTCTAGGCTGCCAGTGTTCTCACAAGGAAAGGAATTATCCTGATTCGCTCTCAGTTACTTGCTTCCTTCTTGATGCTGGTGTTTTGTTTCCTTTCCCCTTAAAAGCAGGGTACGCAGGTGCTCAGGGCTGCCCTAACTCACTGAACCTCTGATTCCTCACCTGGCTGAATGGAATGGAAAGAAAGCATGTCCACCTCCTTCCCCAGGTCCACTTCCTGCACTGGCTCCGAGTGTCCCTTGGGACATGGAGCAGCAGAGAAACATTTAGGTTACCTGGTTGTGCCTGCCTCTTCTTATCCTCTTAGGGGCGTGGATTTGATTTCCCCATAGCCATCCCAGAGATCCATGGGAATGCGCACAGCTCCACCACGGCACAGGCCTCTGCTCTGGAGGGGGTACAACTTGGACTTTTCCCAAAACACCGCCCACATTTCCTCTGCTTGGGATGGCCCAGTGTTCCATTAGACTTTGTTTGCAGGCAGATTACGGGTGAGTGGAAACCCAAGGCAGCTTCCCATTTTCCTACTTTGTGGAATTCTTACAGAACGTAGAGGGTACTCCCTAACTCTATCGCTTGGTTATTCCCAGTATTGTCTAGTATTCCTATCTCCCCAAACCCCAGTCAGAAGTAATTTCTCTCTGCTACTCAATTCATCATTCATCCTTCCATGATAGTTACAATGTAGGCATCTTATCTTCCCCCCATAATCACATGTAAGCTTTTAAAGGGGCTGTCTCTTCTTCATGGTAGACTCATCAACTCAGTGTCTCCTGCGGTAGAAATTCAGGAACACAGTTTAAGTTCCATGTAGAACAAAACTCAATTTTCTTTGCCTTTCCCATTCCCCAAAATTTTAATGATCTAGATGAACAAATATTTAAATGTGTATTAGCGTTTCCTCTACTGAAGGAGTGCAAGATACACCCTTTGACCTCAGGACTTCGTTGGTAGAGAGAGAAGCTGACGGTGCAGTGTGTGTATACGGAGGTCTTGTAAATGTGGGCATTGCTTCATTCGTGCAAACTGTGATACTGGTTACGGGTTATACAGTAATTCGGGGGGTCAGATTGTTATGGCTTAGGGAAGTTGAGGAAGGAACCAGGGTGATTACTACTGAAGGAAGTACGAGGTTCTGGGGTCTCTGACTGCACACACTTCTAGCTTTTCCTAAGTAAATGTGGATGGTGGATCAAGCCAACACAGACCCATTGTTTCCAGTTGGTTTGCAGGAATGGATTTCTTGGAAGGATGGACAGATTCCTTTCTGCAATATTAAGAGTGAAGGAGAGGTTATAGGATCTGGAAATGAGAGAGAAGCCACTGTTCTCTTGAGTGATGAGAAGGGGACTTCTGAAAGCCAAAGTTTAGTGGAGTTTTAATTTGGGAAGTTTCAGGAAGGGAGTAGATCAGAGCACGGAGGAGGGAAGGTGTGGGAATCGGGGTGAAGCCTGGGGCTGAGACAGTCGTATTTCTGCTACCACAGCTGTGGACAGGCTCACCAGTCATGGTTTTGACATTTTGAGGCACAGTCCTAGAATTTCATGTGCTTCACACCACTTGCCTCAAAGGGAATAGGACTACCATGTAGAAAATTAGGAAAAGACTTTGTGTGAATATTTGACATTAAATTAAACACTTTCCCTTCATGGCCTCCTCAATTTACATTTCTCCTGAGAACGTTCTGTGACTCATACTCCCCGCTGAGTTTGCTAGGTATGGGTGCACTGAGGCAGGCAGGTTTGGAAAATGGGTTTGGAAAACCAACTAGAAACCCCTCCAGCAATGGAAAAGTTGGGTTTTTCTGAAGACATTCATGATATATTCACTTTCAGGTTTCTATGTTTACGTGGAAGTGAGAAACAGAAAGATATTGTTTTGACTAATTGTTGGCAAACTGAGGAAGGAAAATCACTTTGATGCAGAAATGTATTCCTTGACTGTTTTAAAAGTGTGCAGATCTGCATCGACCGTGTATTCAGAGCTGCATTGCTAGCCTCATCTGGCCTACATTGTAATCCGGCTCCCCAGGCCTTTATGGGACTGGCCAGGCTTGAATGCAGGGAACAGAAAAGTGTTTGGAATAAAACATCATTACTTCAGCTAAAGCGGTATGGTTTCCACCTGGTGGAAGTAAAGGACTATAAGAGTGTGAACTGTTTACCCATGAAAATAGTTTCTTATTCTTTTTTTTTAAGATCTTATTTATTTATTTATTTGAGAGAGAGAGAGAGAGAGGGAGCACGTGTAAGAGAGGGCATGAGCTCCGGATGGTGGTGGGAGGGAGATGCAGGCTCCCCACAGAGCAGGGAGCCGGACTTTGGGCTCCAGCTTGATGGGCTTGGTCCCAGGACCCTGGGATCAGATCACAACCTGAGCCAAAGGCAAACACTTAACCAACTTAGCCACCCAGGCGCCCCAGTGGTTTTTCATTCTGTCCACACAGTATTCATTACCCAATTTATGTTCTTTGTAACAGTTATTAACACAATTAATGACTAATTAGTACTATCCGTAGTAGTTGAGAAAGTAGCTTGGGTTTAATTTTTTTATTTATGTCTTATTTTTTTGGAATCTTATTCTTGCTGAATTCTGCCTTTTTCTTAGGACCAGTTAATTGTCAGCAAGGGCAGGTCAGCATTCATGAAGCATGGAAGCCACCACCACAACAGAAGTGTCCCAGATTTTGGGCTCGTGTTCCATTCTTTCTCTGTGATTTTCAAAGGAACCAGAGTGTTTCCTAAGACCAATTCCCTCTTCCCTCAGGTTCTCTCTCTCTGGACATATACACGTGTGATTTTCACTGAATTTGAGGGCTATCGAGGTGATCGGTCATACCCATGACTTTGCCTGAACTTAATTGCTTCAGAGCAGTAGAAGTGATCCCTGACTTTTTCAAATCCTGTTTTTGTGGCGGTGTAGTGTTGGAAACTTCTTCCCCAGACCTTTTTAAGACATCGTGCAAACTTTTCTTTCAACAATAAATGTATAGTTCTATGTGTCTCTCTAGTAGTGAGATCTAGCAGAAGACAACCAAAACATCTCATATGGAACAACCACTCATTTGGAACCGCTCACTGCCCGAGCAGATGTTAGAAGAATTTGCAGTATATTAAACAGCCATGACTGTTGAAATCATTGTTGTAATTAGGTTGAAACTAATGCAGGGTTCTTTAAGAATATTATTTCCGTGAAGATAACAGAGGTTATTTTTTAAAAGCATTTAAATGGAACCTGTAGCAGGTTTTGATTTTTGCATTCTGTGAAGTGTGTGTGTGTGTGTTTATGAAGGAGAGAGAGAAGGACAAGAAGAAGGGGGGGAGAGGGGAAGAGAAGCAACATTTTAAGAAAGAGTGAGAATAAGTCACAGAACAGAGAGTTGTCGTATTCATCCATTATTGGGGGAAATACTTCCAGTATTTTGAAGATATATCCCTAATATGCAGTGACAGAAGAGTAGCTTGAAGGGTCTGTGATGCTTATTCAGGATGGGATTCCTTATTATTGTGTAAACAAAAAGGGAAAAAGCATGATAGTTATACTTTTTTCCATAGTGTGACATTGTAGTTTAAAATTTTATAATTAAATTCAAAGAACTTTTAGAGGAACTAAAGCACCTAGAATTATTTCTCATGTTGAAAGAATGGGATGTTGGTCTTATCACCCCTAGAAGTTCTTTTAAAGATACAAAATATGGGGGCATATGGCTGGCTTAGTTGGTTAAACATCTGACTCTTGATTTTGGCTCACGTCATGATCTCAGGGTTGCGAGGTCGAGCCCTGCATCGGGCTCCGCGCTGCTTAAGACTCTCTCCCTCGCCCCCCCCCCCACTTGCACTCTCTCTCTAAAAAAACAAACAAAAAAACAAAAACAAAAAAAGATACAAAATATGTGACATAAATTTCTTAATAGCCTCACAAAAAAAGTCTCAAGATGGACAGAAGAGCATATGAAAAACAAAATGTTCTATCGTGGTTTCATAATCTGTGCAAATGTGTTCCTTCCATGGTATCTGTCCCATGACATTCCAGTGTCATGACTGAAATACCTAGTGCATGATTGTGATGGAATGAAGTCCGCACTATGAGTTAGCTGCCACTTGGTCTGGACACAGACCCTAATTTCCTTGAATTAACTGAGCACAGTTGTCTTTCTTAATCACTTTATGTGCCCACCATGGAATGGCAGGGAGCCTCTACCCAGTGTGACCCCATGAAACTCACACTGATGGGGATTCTGTCCTTTTTTTTTAATCAGTTATCCTAGCACCATAGCTCGGTTTTTTTATTATAATTTTTTTATTATTTAAATTCAATTAATTAATGAATCAATGTAATTAATTAATTACAAATGTATTATTTGTTTCAGGGGTACAGGCCTGTGATTCATCAGTCTTATATAACACCCAGTGCTCATTATAACACATACCCACCCCAATGTCCACCACCCAGTTACCCCATCCCTCCACCCCCCTCCCCTCCAGCAACCCTCAGTTTGTTTTCTATGATTAAGAGGGGGAGTCTATCTTGACACATATCTACGAGTCACCAATACAGGGAAAGTGAAAGACTACCACTTGCCCTTCGAAATCTTCACCCTTTAAGTGACAAAGGTCACTTCACTCATTTCATTGGCCAGATCAAGTCATGGGACCATATCCAACCGCAAAAATGTCAGGGAACCTGGTAATGTTCCAAGAAAGAGGAAAACCAGAATGACTATGAGTAGTCTAATGCCAACCAGAGCTACCACAGATAATGAGTGGGACCAGGAGGGAATGGGTGAGTGTAAATTCATTACTCTTAGGAGAAAAGTAATTCCGAGCTCATGTCCTGCTAATTAATGATGTCATGTTTGAAGAAAGAATCCGCAAATGCGTGTTCTCCATAATTGAAAAATAAGGAGAACTTTTTCTTTAATCATGAGTTAGTCTGTGGTAGTTGGATGATAAATTACAAATGATTACGACGACCCCGTGTTGATGCTGGTAAATTATAGCTCTTCAGCATTGTTGGAAACAAAAAGGAAAGCTGGAGGTCATGTGCATTTTTTTCTTAGGCAGAGCAAGAACAGGTGTTGAAATGTGAACGGTGAGAGACGGGTTTGTAGGGAGGACAAGAGAGAAGCTGAGGAGGGCTTTGAGAAGCTGTCAGGGGTTTTTGCAGCTGGGATGGCAGGATGAGGAAGAGAAAGGGTGTTGAAATTCTTTTATTCCCAGTAAGAGGTAGCTCGGTCAAGAAAGGATAGAAAACATATTGTTGTTTATAAAGCATCCATTGATCAAAGCTGTCCTCCTGCCTCTCTTCTCCTTCCCTCCCTGTCTCCTTCCCTCTTTCCTTGCTTCATCTTAAGCCAATATGACAAATATATTCTAGTGTACTCTTCTAGATTCTGGATATGGAATTGGCAATCCTTGTCTAGATGGCGCTTATAATCTGGTGTGTATGACAGTGAAAATATACGCACAAAACTCAAAAGCAGAGTAAGAAGATGCAGTCTTGAAAAGAACTACTTTACATAAAGCATTTAGGGGAGGTTTCTCTAAAGGCATAGCGTTTGAAGGGAGAGTGTAGTGATGAAGCAAGCCTTGAAATTGTATGAAGAAGACCTTCCCAGACAGACAGAACAGTTAGTGCAAAAGTCCTGAGGCAGAACCATGTTGGTCTGCTGGCCAGCGCTGGGTCTTCAGAGGTGAGTGCTTGTGGGGCTTGGCACAATATCTGGCCCACAGTCCTTGTGCAATAAATATTGGTGGGGTGAATGAATGAACAATCGAATGAATGCAGATCCCATCCTCAAGGAAATCACAGCACAGTAGGGGACAGAGGCTTGGCTGAAGGTCACAGTAGGTGGTGTCAATAAAAACATTCCGTTCTACACACACTGTTGTCCCCATTTGGGCTCTGCAGCCAGCCTGCCTGGATTTGAGTAATAGCTCTTGCACCTGTTAGCTCTGTGACTTTAAGCAAGTTGCTTACTTTTTCTGTGCTTTGTCCAAGTGAAATGGGTATCACCCTTCCAGGAGGTCGGTGTGAGGGCTGCACGCAGCAGTGTGCACACAGGACTTAGAGCAGCGCCTGGCATCGGCCAGGTCTTCTGGTGATTGGTGTCAGCCATCATCATCGTCAGAGATCCGCTGGGACCAACTGCTTGAGAAGGTTGCCCAGAGCTTCACAGAGAAGATATTTGAGCCGAGCCTTGAATGGAAAAGTAGGGATTCTGAAAGGATAAGAGAACTTACTCGTGTGTGTTGGGTGGGGTGGGGAGGCATTCAGCATTATTTTTCAAGAGTTTTTGAAAAACAGGCGTACCTGGCTGGCTCAGTCGGTTAAGCGTCTGCCTTCGGCTCAGGTCATGATCTCAGGGTCCTGGGATTGAGTCCCGTTTTGGGCTCCCTGCTCAGCGGGGAGCCTGCTTCTCCCTCTGCCCCTCTCCCCTGCTTCTGCTCGCACTCTCTCTCTCTTTCAAATAAATAAATAAAATCTTAAAAAAAAAAACCCGAAACAAAACCCCCCAAATATTTGGTAGTAAAATGTCTTTTTGCTGAGTTATCAGATTTCTGTGATATAAGTTCCCTCTTATTCCCCAAAATGCTTCTGGACTCGAGTTGTGGACGTGAGAATGAAATCATTGCCATTTCTATCTCATAAGACAAAAATAAATAGATAAATTGAGGCCACGTTAGCTTTGATTTTCATTAAATAAAAAGAAAGAAAATTCTATCCTGTGCAGATAGTCGCAGAGGAATAGGTAGTAATAGCAGTTAAAATGTAACCATCACTGAGGATATTCGATTTGACTGTGTGGGGGGCCATGTGTGGATGTGTGTGTACATTTGTGTTAGCAATCTACTACTGAGTATTACAGATGTGAGACGTTCTTTTATAGGCATTAAACAATCAGACCTGGACATATTCCCTGGGTTTATCTGAGAGAAGAGAAAAGTGCATTTTGTACGCGGTGCTTCTCTTTGGCGGCACCTGAAATATGTTACGAGCTCATTAGCTAATGAAGCAGAGACTTCCTTTCCAGGTTGACTCGAGGTGGGACAGGCTTGCTCTGCATGGCTGATATGCTCAGAAGTTGTGTCCGAAATGGGATGCAGTGATTAAAGCTACAGGTGATCACAGCAGAAGGCTCACATCCGATGTGGCAACCAGGGGACTATTTACCTGCGCAATAGCCGAGTGCCTGCAAATTAAAATTGCATGCTCATTCACCTGAAGTTTGGTGGAGAAAAAAAAATGCCGGCAAAAGTAGGAAAGTGAAATCTATCAGCCTTTCTCTTTTAATACTAAACGTGTGGGTGATGATGACACATGGCGTGCTGGGTCACTGGGAGAGACTAGCGTGAGGAGGCAGATGCCTGGAAGGTCAGAGACGCAAGGCGGTATCTATTTTGAGAACGCAACACATTGTTCCTGTGTCTATTTACATGAGTAAAATGCCTAAAGCCACAAACAGTCGTGAGTTAGGAATGATTTTCCCGTGGTATAAATGGGTGTTTCTGATTCTGGCCTTCGCACCGGGCTCACACACACACACACACACACACACACACACAGCCATTCTCAACATAATGTATTATTTACATAAATCAGTTCTCTCTTCAGTCCTCACCCACGTTCCTTTGCCATCACTTCAGTTCAGACCTGATTATGAATGGCCAAGGTATCGCAAGAAAAATGGGAAATCCAATTCTTCTAAAGTTTAGATTTCTTTTGTGAAACAATTCCCAGGGATTGCTTTGGAGTTTCTTTACAAGGATGATAAATTCTTCATTTCTTTGAGATTCCTCCTTCCTCAAAAACCTCGGCCTTGTGAGTGATTAAAATCTCATAATTCACTATGGTTTCAGCACGTGTGCTTTCCAAGGGCCATTTTAGGCATGGCACTAACTCGTGTTTATGTATTTTGTATTGTCAACGAGCTAAGGTATGATTCAGATCATTGACTGTGTGGATTTAGGAAGGCACGTAGTTCCTAGCCAGGTCAGTGCAGTATCTGCTGTACCCACGGTGGCCGGTTTGGGGTCTTGCATTGGAAGCCCCAAGCAGTAAGAGGTCATATATGTGAGTGTGACATTGTTTTCTAACAAAAATGCTGCTCTGAAGAACAGAGCCTTGCTTTGGTGAGGTCCAAGTCTCTAAGGAGCATGTGTGCCTCTTCATTCTCACCATCTGTGGTTCATACAATGTCCTCAGCAATGACGAGATCACAGTTGGGCAAGATGGAATTTCCTTGTTTAAATTTTCTCATGGGATTTTCCCACACAGAGTTGCTAATGACTAGCATATTTCGAAGTGTATTTTCATTATAGTTCCCGTGTCTTTACAAATATACCGCAGTCACATAAAAGCAAGATTAGTGATGGGTGATTTAAAATGCTTATTAGATATGAACCCCAATGGTTGATATTATTATTTTATTTTAGGAAGTAATGGCTTGATTTTGTGTTCGTGTGGAAAATGCTATGAATACATATACTAAGGATATTATTTCTAACAGTATTTTGGGACCCAAGTCTATTTAATGAAAATGTTAGCACAATTCCTGGCACATAAGTTTTCAATAACTATAAAAGGAAGGGAGGAAGGGAAAAGGAATAGGGGCTCAACAGCCAGAATGTTCAGATACTATGTAGCTTCACTACTTAGTGGTTGCTTGACTTTGGATACCTACTAAGTCTGTTAAGTTTCAATTCCCTCCTCTGTAAAATGGAGTTGTTTTGATTACGTGGGAAAAACAGCTATCACAGAAGCCATGTACAATTACTAAATTTTCTAAACATTTTGAAAATTATTTTTAATGAGCGTAAATCTCTCATTAAATAAGTAGTAGGATGAGCTGAGAATTTTATCTACCAGTGCCGATTGCTCATTTTTTAAAAAAATATTTTATTTATTTATTTGACAGAGAGAGACACAGGAGGGAGGGAACACAAGCAGAGGGTAAGGGCAGAGTGAGAGGGAGAAGCAGACTCCCCGCTGAGCGGGGAGCCCCATGCGGGGCTCGATCCCAGGACCCTGGGATCATGACCTGAGCTGAAGGCAGACGCTTAACGACTGAGCCACCCAGGCGCCCCTCCCCTACTCAACTGCTCATTTTTAAAGACTAGTGATGACAGATAAGTGAACGGCGCACCACAGAGGGATGAACGCTTTGATTCCACAGTGGGACGCAATGGATTTAGAGAAGGGGCATCTCGGCAAATAGGGAGGGAGACGAGGATTGGAGGAAGAAGTGAATGAGTGGACACCTGAGGTCTTCCATAGGTGAGGACATTTGAGTTGGATGTTTGTGGTCTGCAGAATTCCTGGGAATGACCCTCAAGATTCCATGCCTGATCTAATCAAATAAGTCCTTAAGAGCAGAGAACTTTCCCCAGCGCCTGGTAGAAGAAGAGGGCAGAGAGAATTGAAATACAAAGAGGAATTCAAGGAGCTGTTGTGGGTTTGAACGTGGAGAAGACACCATAAACGGGAATGTGGACACCTAAGTTTGCTCCCTGCTAACTTGGGGACCTCAGTCCCACAGATACAAGGAACTGAATTCTGCCAACAGCCTGAATGAGGTTGGAGGTAGCTTCTTCATCTGGAGTCCTCTAGGCAAGACCCCAGCCTGGCCACCACCTTGACTTTGGTCTTGTGAGGCCTGGAGCTGAGAACTTAGCCCAACCCCTGTGGATTCTGACCTACAGAAACTGTGAGATAATGAATGGGTGTGGTTTTAGGGCACTAAATTTGTGTCAATATGTTACATAGCCAGGGAAAGCTAATGTAATTTTGAAGGATGTACTTAAAGAGTTAGCCTGGAGAAGAAACAGAGACGGGGGGCCAGTTAAATGCTGGTGGAAAGATCTAACAGAAAAGTCAAAAAGGCTTAAAAAAATGCAGAAAATCGTGGCATATTACACCAGCAGTAGGGATAGCAATTACCATTATATCCAGAGCTGTGGAGCTATAGATAAACATGGAGTATCTTGATCAACAGCAGTTTATTCATGGTCTGGCTTGGTTGAATAATAAAATGGCTAACATTCATCAGAAGATAAAACTTCTTAGTCCTATCTATTCTAAGGATCTATGTTTGTAGAGGGAAATTTAATTTTGGACAGGTGGGAATAAGGTACAATGAATAAAAGATTATTAAAAGATGGTCCAAATTAAAATATTTGAGAGTAATTCCAAATTCAGAAAGAGGGAATGGATACACTAGCATTCATAATAAAATAGAGGAAAAAAACTTAAAGGCAGACTGGAAAGAGTGAAAGGGAGTAAGAAGTATTTTTCTGGCTTGAGCCTTCATTTAGTCTTACAGTATATTTATAAATAAGATGCCTACTTTCAGTACATTTCACTCTGCACTTGGTTCTTTAGCACCTTTCCCCAATGACGGGAGAAAATGTAGTTTAATAAAAATAGTACACTTCATAATACCCTTATACACTCGCTGTAGCAGGGTGAACTAAAATCAATATAATTTGCCAAATATAATTCGCCTTTAGGTTTTCATATCTTTGTAAAGATGGAGGACTGCTCTCCCCCTGATATATATATATATTTTATAAAATAGTCTCTCATATTGTATCAGTAATAAATGCTTTAAGATTCTCAAGTGACTCAGTGGGACTTGAATTATTTCTACATTATTATATCATCTATCTATGTAGGTATAGACATCAAAACGTATTTATTTAAAATGTGCAAAATTTCATTAAGATGATGACTCAAATTCTGAGAATTATAAAAGAGCACTATCAACCATTCCCTTGGTTAATAGTAAATTTTACTATGTATGTGAGTGTGACTGGGAGGCTAGCATTTCTACGTGATTCTTTGGTTTACAGTTTCAGCTGCCATGTTGATTTCAACAAGCCAATACGGTATATTCTAAAAGGAAAAGATGGATGAAAATGAACCATTTTTTTCCTACCCCGTGTTCTGCATTATTTCACTTGAAAATTAAGCACATCTTTCCACACAGGCAAATAGTAAGCTGTCAGCAACCCCCCTCTGATAAACTAACAACCCTGAAAGGAAGATGATTATCTAGTCCGACCAGTGGTGTGTAAGAGTCAGAACGTCATGGAAGAGAAGTCAATGCAGACATATTTTTCTTCCTCTTTACATCCTAATCCATGTTATCCTATGGAAAACTTGGATCCTATGAGAGAAATAAAGGAACAGTCCACTCCTACCTTCACCTTGTCTACATTAAGACCAAAGTTACTCCAAAATTAAGGTGTTTTTTGAGCAAAGTCATTTGCCTGCTTTTCTTTTACAACAGAACTAAAGTAAAACATGATTTCCAAGCAGGACATTGATCAATATTGCCTCTCTTTATCTGGGTGGTTTAATTGGTTCAAACACTCTGGCATTAACTCTCTGAGGATTTTCTAATTATACCTATGGTCAGAAATGTTTAGTTGACTTCTGCTCTGACCTTTTCATAGCTGTTCTGACCCCTTCTTTAGTAAAACTTTTTGGTTCATTTCTTTAATCAGGTTGAGAAATCTTGCTTAGTGTATTTGTTTCCTAAATAACTTTTGCCCAAAGTTTATAGAATGGGCTTAGAAATAATACTGAGAAATTCACAGGAGGAAGTCACATGGAGACAAGAATTATAATCCAGGCATAGTTTAGACTTCTGATGTGGTGGCCACTGTTAAGTATGGGAGTTTTATGAGAAGACACCGGGATAGTAAGGTTTATGGTATTCCCACCCACAGATGCCACTGCTTAATTTTCTAAATTGATTGTGTTCAAAATAAAGAACATTTTATATTTATAAAATACAAGTAATTTTATTTTTATATCACAAGTAGTATGCACCAGTCATAAAGATACAACGGAGAAGAAAGTATAAGCTCCATGTGGATAGAGATGTTTGTCGGTGGTGAGTGGTTCATGTCCTAATTTGATACCACATTATGTGCTCCGTGTGTGTAGCTACCAAATGCTTTCTTGTTTACCAAGCACTGTGCATGTTTACACACCTGCATAAGTGAGTCTCTACACTATAAAGGTATACATTTTTTTATGTGGGATCATACCATTCATGATAAAATGTCTTTTTACTCAATATATCATCAATATATACCATGCTAAGATAGACATTTCTATGATTTTCTTGGCCATGTAGGTTCTCCTATACTTTACTGATTATTTTTTACGGTTCTTTTGGGCTCTTACCATTCCTTAATTAAAAGCAGTGTTTCAAGGAAAAACATCATGGTTTCGTATTATGCATATAATTATTTTCTAATGATAAATCCTTAGAAGTAGAACTGATGGATAAAAGTGTGTTGGTTCACAAATGTGGTGCGAATATTCTACTGAAGAATAAAAGGAAGCAGTCACTCATGCCTAGCTGTGAATGAAATACAGTTAATTTATAGGGCGCCTGGCTGGCTCAGTCCATTAAGGGGCTGGCTCTTGGTTTCAGCTCGGTTCATGATCTCTGGGTCCTAGGATTGAGCCCTGCATGGGCTCCATGCTCGGCGAGGGGTCTGCTTGAGATTCTCTCTCCCTCTGCCCTTCCCCCCTCCACTCATACTCTCTGTCTTCTCTAAAACAAAGAAATAAATCTAAATAAATAAATAAATAAAGTTAATTGTCACTGAGATGGGTGAGGGAAAGAAAGGAGATTTTGATTAGGAGCAGGTTTTGATAATTCTCCCCTGCCTGCCCAGCCTGTAGAGGGTGTCTCTGGATAACAGGGAGGAAGCACAGAGACACAGAGACTGGGAGCAGGGAGGAGCCAGGGACTGAGCCCTAGCAGAGAGGTGCTGTCGGAAGACAGAAGTTGTGCAGTTCTGTGCCTTTTTCCAAATGGGTCAGTTTCGGGAGCGTATGGGAAGACTTAACATTTTCAGTGGGACATTCTGATGTCAGGTCCTTTCTTTCTTCTTTCTCGAATCATCAGCATCGTTGTTGGAGTCACCAAGGAGTCAGGAAGAGGTGTGGTCCGAGTGCCAGGCGGAGTCTGACATGACAGCATAGTCTGCCCTCTGGAGCTCTCCAGCCTGGTCCCCATCCACTCCTCAAAAGGAAGTTGTCTTTGTCTAGCAATGGCTATTTATTGCACTGAGATTCTAGCAGGTAGGATTTTTAGATAGCAAACTACTTTGCATTTCTACTTCAGAAATTTTCCCAGGCGGTACAATATTTTATATGTTGCTGTGACCAAGAAAGCTATTAACTCCATAAGAACACCTTTGCTGGGGTGCCTGGGTGGCTCAGTTGTTAAGCGTCTGCCTTCGGCTCAGGTCATGATCCCAGGGTCCCGGGATCGAGTCCCACGTCGGGCTCCCTGCTCAGCGGGAAGCATGCTTCTCCCTCTCCCACTCCCCCTGCTTGTGTTCCCTCTCTCGCTGTGTCTCTCTCTGTCAAATAAATAAATAAAATCTTAAAAAAAAAAAAAAAAAGAACAGCTTTGCTTTCATTTGACTTTCCACCTACAGGGCTTTCTACACCTTCATTGACTGTATTACAGGGTATTTAGAAAAGTGCAGCCTCTTAAGTAAACCCCAAGCCCTATCTCACTGTCAAGTTTATTACAAGAATAGGACTGAGGAGGCCCACCTCCCACTGAAATTATAGAGAGGGTGGAGGGTGGGCAGAATCTGGCCCCCATGGGATCGTGCAGCCTGGAAATAATCTATGAAAACTCCTTGGCAGTTTTAGCCATGCCTCTACTCCCCAAAACCATAAATTCAGTGTTGGTGATTAGAATAGGAAAAGAGAACTTTGATTTGCAATGGGGCATGTGATAGGGGATGCACATGACATTTTTAATTATTTTTATTAAATATAGTTTTATCATAAGAAAAATCTGCTAGGCACCATATTTGTTTGTTGATTTGCTTTTTTAATTTCCTCAAAGCAAAGGTAAGCATATTTTAGCATATTTTCCTTTTTAAATCTTTTGTTGAGGATCTTTGCCGTACTAAAGTAGAAAGTTGTGTTAACAATTCACTTATCATACATATATGCTATTAATATTATAAGTTCTACATGGATGTTTTTCTGTAAGTTAAGGGTTGCTATGGTATTAGCTATAGGCTGACACTTTCTTTAATCTCATCATTTTAAAAAACTACTAAGGAGGGGCGCCTGGGTGCCTCCATCAGTTAAGCATCTGCCTTTGGCTCAGGTCATAATCTCAGGGTCTCAGGGTCCTGGGATCTAGTCCCCCCCAGGGAGCCTGCCTCTCCCTCTCCCGCTCTGCCTTCTTGTACTCTCTCTCTCTCTTTCTCTCTGACAAATAAATAAATAAAATATTAAAAAAAAACTACTTAGGAAATTGTATAGAATTCATGGGATAAAGGAGCATGGCTAGCACACAGACATTGGTAATGTTTCAGTTTCTAAGAAAAAGAGAGACAAACTTAGATTCCCTCATGTCTAGATCAGTAACTGAAATTGATTCTGGCCTATGGGGCAGATTATTTACAAGATTAATCCTGAGAAAAGGAAGAGTTGACCACTAAGATTCAGTTAGTTCACTATGATCAGGTCATGCAGTCAAACATCACTTTTTTTTTTTTTTTTAATGATGTATTCAATTGATAGATGCCTGGAATGTTGTAGACATGGTGCATCTGGATTTTAGCTAGATGTGCATCAGAGTTACCGATGACATCCTCCTCAGCAGGGGGAGGGTTGAGCTGAGTGATAATCTGGTTAGGTAGATCTTGGGCTGTTGGAATCATTATTGTAACAATGTCATTAATTAATGTCAACTTGATGGAAACTTGAGTCTGGTTCAGTATATTTATTAATAAATTCACAGAGAAGCTTAATGACATACTAATAAAATTTGAGGATATTAGGGCTGGGAGGGTTAGTTCATATCTTGAGTAAGGACAAAGAGCCAAAAAGAACTCAACAGAAATAAATGATAGATAAAAGAGAAAGCTTATGAAGAATGTCACTGATTTAATAGTTTCCAAAAATGCACATGGAAGGGGAAAGGAATTAACTTTGAAAGTTACCAGAGGAAGACCTAGGATTAATGGATAGAAGTTTCAGGAAAATCTGGTTTTGGTTCAGTGAAAGGAAGAAATCACATTTATAGCTGTCTGCAATTGAAATGGACTGTTCAGGAGGCAGCCAACAAGGTGTCTCAGTAAAAACTGGATGAGCCCAGGAATCACTGGATGAACACTTGATCAGTATTTTCTACCAGGCATTCAGCATCTGATTCCATAATGGTGATAAGGTGGATGAGCAGATAGCATGATGTCTCCATTATTTAGAGGTGTTATTTGTCCTTTGCATTCTCATAAGACTTTACTTTTAATTCTTTTGGCATTTATTCCTGTGCAAGATGTTTATTGGTATCTATGTCCTATCTCATTTCCCTGACTTTGAGATCAAGTGTTGTCAGTTATCCCTCTGACTTTTAGTACCTAGCATAGTATCCTGCACATAACAAATTGAAATTGTGAATAAGTAAATTAATGGATAATTCTCTAATGGTATATTTTTTTCTCCATAGGAGGTCAGGACATCCTAAGGCCTTGAGGATACTGTATATACTTTGTGTTTTTTTTTTTTTTTTTAAAGATTTTATTTATTTATTTGAGAGAGAGAGAATGAGAGAGACAGCACATGAGAGGGGGGAGGGTCAGAGGGAGAAGCAGACTCCCTGCCGAGCAGGGAGCCCGATGTGGGACTCGATCCAGGGACTCCAGGATCATGACCTGAGCCGAAGGCAGTCGCCTAACCAACTGAGCCACCCAGGCGCCCTATACTTTGTGTTTATGACAGCATAGTACACACGGGTACTTGAGAGGTCTTTGCTCTCTTGTTGGGTGGTAGCACACTGAACTTAGCATTTTTGTCTGGATATATTCAAGTTACCTTGTTTAACATTACTTAGTAGTAATTTTTTTTTAAAGATTTTATTTATTTATTTGAGAGAGAGAATGAGATAGACCATGAGAGGGGGGAGGGTCAGAGGGAGAAGCGGAGTCCCCGCTGAGCAGGGAGCCCGATGCGGGACTCGATCCCGGGACTCCAGGACCATGACCTGAGCCGAAGACAGTCGCCCAACCAACTGAGCCACCCAGGCGACCTACTTAGTGGT
The DNA here is from genome assembly GCF_004348235.1 of Phoca vitulina. Classification (NCBI taxonomy): domain Eukaryota; kingdom Metazoa; phylum Chordata; class Mammalia; order Carnivora; family Phocidae; genus Phoca; species Phoca vitulina. The sequence continues at coordinate 12,800,685 of NW_022589746.1, forward strand.
AATTTGCAGGCAAATTAGATTGGGGGAAATATCTGAGGTCAGTGTGCAAGGAAACAGGTTTCAGAAGACTAGGAAGGAAAATGCACTGGAAAGGTAAAGACACATAATGATATGAACTTCATGGGGACAAGAAGTATGATTTATTCATCTTTTTAGCCCAAACACCTAGTTTATAACAGGCTTTCAAAAAATGTTGAATTGCTCCCTGATGGTCCATTAGAGTTGGGTTTTTAAAAAGATGAGTCAGGGCTCTGCACAATGGGGAAGGGCATTTTATTTGGAGAAAGCAACATAAACCAAGAGGTGTGGTATAGCATCGCTGGGATCAGGTTAAGCGTCCGTATCACTGGGAAATAAGGTGCGCCAGGGAGGAGGGAAAAAATGGTACAAATGAGGTTGTGATCACAGCTGGGACCAGGGGGCCTTGAGTGCCATTCCAAGGAATGCACCATGGGTCTGAGGATCCTGGAAACTGAACTTACCAGTGGACATCTCCAGGCTTGGGGCTCTAAGCCCTTAGGAGCATTTTCCATCCGTGGGTGATGTGCTTCAGGGAGTGTCGGAGTGGGATGGGGAGTTGCAGGAGAGCATTCAAGCGGTGCCCAAAGTGACCTGGACTTTGAACATTATGGTTGGAGGCCCCACAAGACCAAATGTTGCGATTGTACCTGCATTCTCAGGCACAGCGGGCTAGCATTCTAGATGTTTCTGCATATGGTTTATTTCTGGATTATGCTTTCAGATATTTAAAGGGGGATGTGTTTAGCAAAGGACTTGTGTTGTTGTGTCTGTCCCTTGCAAGCGTGGCTTTGAGGTAGTGCTTTATTTAGGCTTGGAATGCTTGCTGCCCGAGGCTGGGGTTTGGGGCGAGGGGCAGGATCCCTTTTCTCAGGCAGCTGCCGCAGTCTCCTGGCCTCAGTGGATTCTTCTTCTAATGTGCTTCCCCAAGTGGCTACTTGTACCGCTTATGCAGTTGGTTAATTTTAAAATGATGTCGGCATTTGCTATGTTGTGGAATGCTCTCTAACTTAACTCTTGCTATATCCCAACGTCCCCTGATGACGAGGGTGATAATTTTCAGTGCTACTTCAGACTTAACAAATGTCACCTAAGTAAATTGCTTTTGAAGGGACTGAGAGAGTGGGAGAGGGCAAGAGAGTCCCTCAGGTGTGGTTCTCAGATCCCTGGAGTTTCTTCCTAGACAAGTTGCCTTCGATTGCATGTACATTTCATGTCTGATGAGCTTCCTGCTGGGAGCTGAGTAATCATTTTCCAGTCTGTTGCCATTTTGATTTACATCTTCCTTGAAACCTTTTGATGACTCCCATTTTGCTAAACATAGCCTTCCTTCCCTGGACTAACAAAGTCCTACAGGGCCTGGGTTCTGCTTTCATTTTCTACATTCCTCTCTTGGAAGCACGTGGGCCTCTGTTCAGTGCCTGGAGCTTTATGTTTGCTCCCACTTTGGCCTTTACACCTACCTTTCCTCTCCCTGCAACTTCCTCTCTTCCTCCATACATTCCCATGTGTCTTACAGGTTGCAACACTATCAGCACTGACCAGGAGTATTTCATTCTGAGCCCTGGCCTATGTCAAATTCTGTCATAAGCTCATATATTGCGGATATAATTTTACTTGTCAATTATAGTTTTACATTAATTTTTATGATCATTTGGTTAATATCTGAACTTTTCACTAAAATGTAGAAAGCCTGTGAGTCTTGTTCATTGTGGGTCTCGATAGCATAGTCCCATGATTAGTGGAGAAGAGATGCTTGATTATTATTTGATAAATGAATGAATAAATGATATTATATTTAAACATTCTTGGAATCTCATTTCCCTGGTAAGGAGGAATTGGTCAGTAGTTTGTCTCATCCTGGATAAATTTTTCATTGTCCGTGCCAGTACCAAACCGACTCTATTCCTTTATTGTTAGACTACTTGTTAGACTAATTATGGGATCTTACAAGTTTTAGGATGTCAGGTGCTAAGCATGGAAGGGATGAAATGGATAAACCCATTACAAACCCAATTTCAAATCCCTGCTCTGCAGCTTAGCTTACCAACTTTTATGACTTCTGCCATGTATCTCAGTGGCTCTGAGCCTCAATTTCTCCACCAAGTAAAATGGGACTAAGAACCTCACTTCATAAAGTTAGTGATGTCTATCAAAATTTTAAATGCTTCTATTTTTAACCAAGCAATATCACTTGCAAGTACTGATTCAAACAAGTACAAGGATCATTATTAATAATAGTAAAACCTGATGTCGGGAACACAGTTGACAGAAATGATACAGTGTCTATTCAGCGGAATACTTTCCAGCCAGTAAAGCCAACGCAAATGAATTAGATGTGGGAAATTGATATAGGAACATGGAGAATGCAGGCAAATTAGATCGGGGGAAATGTCTGAAGTCAGTGTGCAAGGAAACAGGCTTCAGAAGACAATGAAGGAAAAAATACACACACAAACACATGCGTAGCCATTTCCTGGATACTTGAAGCAATGGTAGTGATGGTTACCTCTGGGGAGTTTGAGGAGTGCTCCAACTTGTGTGTGAGTAGGGGTGGCATTTACTTTCCACTTCATACTTCTCCTTACTCTTTTCATTTTTACCAAAAAAGTAGATTGCCTAGATAGCTTTTTTTTTTTTTTTAAGATTTTATTTATTCATCTGAGACAGAGAGATACAGAGAGAGAGCATGAGCAGGGGGGAGAGGCAGAGGGAGAGGGAGAAGTAGACTCCCCACTGAGCCAGGAGCCTGATGCGGGGCTCAATCCCGGGACTCTGGGATCATGACCTGAGCTGAGGGCAGAGCTTAACCATCTGAGCCACCCAGGCGCCCTGCCTAGATAGCTTTTTAAATCTCCTATAATATTACCCTCTTACGTGGCTGTGAGGATTCATAAAATCGTATGGGAAGATGTCTGGTACATACTAAAGAGTTAAGTGATTGCTTTAAAGGAGAGGGGCAAGTTTCCCAGTTTAGAAAAGTTTCACCCACTAGCCCTGGTAACCTGGTGATCATCCATCATAGAAGTCCCGGTCATCTGGGTAAACTCAGCCTTGGCCCTTCTTCCCAGGAGAGCAAAGGGAACGAGAGTCCCTCATTCATTTCAGGAGGTGAAAAGCCTCTAGTCTGGTCTTTAGAGCTCTGATTACAACAAATGTATTTTACATCAAAAATTGCAGAAGTTAATTTTCAGAGGGCAATTCCGAGTTGCTTTCTTACTAAAGTGTAATTTTCTAATTAAAAATTTAAAAATACAGAAATGTTAATGGCAAAAAGGGAATGCCACAGGAGTGCTTGAACCAAGTATTTGGGACCTTGAAATAGACCACGTCTAAGAAGAGCCCATCTTTGGGGCTCACAGTGTGTTCAGAGTGTTTATGGCCAGGTTGGAGTGAGAGGTCGAAATATGTGCTTGTGTTGCAGACCTCTCCCTGTGTCTGCCTGACTTCTAGTCTCTTCAAAGTATAATTCTTCCCCGCCACAGGGGTCACTTCTTCGTTGCTTGAACCTGGGTTTCTTTTTTCCTATACTCAGGGGTGTGTGAAAATTGCCTTTCACTGGAACCGTCCTTTTTTGTTAGTTCTGTCCTTGACTGTGATGAGCTGACCCCCCACCCCCACCCCCACCCCCCACCCCCACACAGAAGCCTCATCTTGACCTGAAGCTTCTGATGAGCTCAGACCATTTTGGAGTTATTTAGCAAGGTCTGATGTGTTTTTTTTTTTTTCCTACAGTTTTTTTTTTCGATCTGATGTTTTCTACCTAAGTTTTATATCAGAATCTATTGTTCCTTGACATGGGACGGCATTTATTAGAGAATTCGGCAAACCCCTGGTTATAAACACAAAATTTCATCCTGGTTAACAGTCTGAGGTCTTATGTCCTTTTGGCAAGGTCACCGTATACCAGCCTTATTTTTACTGCCTCTCTTCTTGAAAATGGTAAACACACATACCTTTAATAGTCCTCCAGGATTCCACAAACTGACACATTGTCAGGTCGTTTTGATGGACTGCTTTTCACTGGGCAAGCTTGAGGCAGTGAAAAGAGGTTCACGGTGGAGGCGGATGCACGTAGGGGGCAGGTGTTGCAAGCACCGAACCTGTGCGTTCCCACAGAGCTGGTACCCAGGACGGGGAAAGTAGAGCAGGCTGGTTTATTTGCGACAACGTACTCCAGCCGAACCTCGTGCTGGTTTGTCGGCAAAACCTAATGGACAGCCTTGTGATAAGAGACACGTTAACAATGGCAAATAGGAGTAATGCGGCAGAAGGGAGTGATTGTGCTCTCTTTTATTCTAAGAAGAAATTGGAGTTGGTAACTCAAGAAAGCAGCCGTTGACCCGGGATGTGCTGTTTGAAACACAGACACTTTAAAGCACAGGGGATGCTCAGTAGCATGCACTTGGAAAAACGTATGTCTTTGCGTGTGTCTGTTTTTTGCTTAAATTTTTGGGCTCTGCAGTATCACACTAAGCATTTCACACCAGATGATGGTTATACTAAACCAGTTGTCATTTGAAAAGCTACAAGATCGAGGTGACAATATTTATTATCTTATTGCCCTTTGAGAGAAAGACTTGTGAAAGTACCTCAGCACAGTGAAACAAAGTAATAATTCTGGACAAAAGGATCGACCAGAAGAGGTGCCACAGTTTCTGGAATAGAGGGCATCATCCAAAACATGACGAAAATTCCGTGCAAATTCTTGTTCTGCCCTGTACTAGACATGACCTTTGCCTGCTCTCGCCACAGCCGCTTCCAGAGAACCAGCCTCCCTGGCTCCTAGAAGAGGCAGCCCCCCAAATCAGGTGGTCATCCCCAGCCCTCCCCATGATTAACTGATTAGGGATGGAGCTCTAATCAAAAGTGAGCTGATCTAATCATAGGATGGAGGTCGATCCAAGTGTTTCTCTCAAGAATTTGAGCAAAGTGGCAAGAACACTTGAGTCAGTCAGTGATGAATCCCCAGCTAGAGTGTGACCTGCAGGCTGGGCTCTGTAGGTGACCGTGTAGACACGAATGAGCTGGGAGGTCGAGGGTGAGGGTGGGAGGAGCAGGCAGATGCAGTGAGAATACGGGAAGTGGAATTGAGAGAGCTGGAAGGAGGCACCCCAAGACCTGACAGTCTTCCAGTTTCTCCAAGAACATGCCTGACATCCTTGTAACCACATAATAAACCCCTGTTTACCTCAGCTCCCTTGAGTTTCTGTTTTCTACAGCCAAAAGAGTCTTGATGAGAATATTCCATTTTGCAGCAGGATCCAGTATCCGTGGCTATGGCTTGGAGTTTATTTCTCCACTGCAGGATGCAGCATAAGATTGTTCTAAGAAAAACCTCTAAGATAATCAAAAACTAGAAGGGATTCAGTATGAGGGTGCAATCAAAATAGTTAGCACTCCAGTATGGAAAATGTATTCCAGATGGAATGTTATTAAAACTTATAAGTCTAGAGTAAACATGGATGTGTTCACCAAATTCTTGAATATCAGAACCAGATGGCATTCTTTAAGACTTGAAAAAGATTATTTTCATTCAAGCAAGCAACGGGACTTTACCAAACAGGAAGGGGGTGAGTGGAGCTCATTAACTCAATGTATGGCTTATAAGGGCTTAGAATATCAACGAAGAACTCAAATAAATTCATGTGAGAAATAGCCGTAATAGGTGATTGAGATCAGATAGGGGAGTTTGAAAATGTTGTTGCACGTTCAAAGGGACACTAGTGAGGGTGATTTTGCCTCGCAAGAGCACATCCCCTTGATGTTAGTATCGGATTCGGCAACAAGCTGTACCCTTCGTTCCTCAGTGTCTCATGGATGGCAGCTCTGAATTTGCCCGTAACCCTCAGATGTCTTGTTTCTTTCTTCTTCTGAGTCAGATACATCTGATTCATTCTTTCCCCAAGAGTCTGGAAAGCTCAGGCCATTTTGAAAATTTGGGGAAGACCTCTTATCTTCAGTTCATTAAAGTCAGAACTGAGATGCCTATTTTCCACATCCACATGGGTCATTTTGAGTTAGGGGTCAATATGGCGCCACGTCTGGCCACGGAGCGCTTTTGCCCAGCTACCTGACTTTGGACAAGCTACTTACCTTCTCAAGGCCATGGGCTGAGGTCAGCCTCTTTGAATTCATCAAAGATTATCAAAGACAGTCAACAGTTGTTAAAGATCTTCCTGCCTCTCAAGATTGGGCATGAAGAACCCACTTTTCTTCTATGATACCCACCAGTCTTTCTCAGAGAAATACCTCCCATTTCTCTTTAACTAATGAATCTCCTTTCTGATTTGGGGTAATTATTCTTCATGACCCCAACTGCATTGGAAGACGAAAGCTGTTTGCTTTTTCTTTATAGGGAGAGTTCAATCATTTCAAAAATGAAATGCTAGGATCTCCCTCTTGGAGTCATTATGGAAGGAAATACCAAAAACTCTTTCCTTCTCCTCTCCCCACCCCTGTAAAATGTTTTAGAACAAATGTCACTACTAATACATTTTAACTTAAAGATAAAAAGCCATCTTAGCTTTGTTTCCTGGTTTGAACTTGAACTTTTAGTTTTTCTTACCAAACAAGATTTATCTCTGCTTTATGAATATATAGTTTTAATTTGGGACTTTTATTATCCACATTAAATATAAGGCTAACACAGGAAGGTAAAATAACTGTCTGCTAGCAACAGGGAAGTAAAACAGTAACAGGCAATGAAATAAAAATGTCCTTCTAAATAGGGGTTAATCAATAAAAGTCTGCAGCCCTTTTTTGTCATTTTTCCCCTCTCAGTGAGTCCTAGTCAAAAAACACTCAAATCACCCAACATTTTATTTCTGAATGGAAAAGGAAAAAACTAGATGCCTTTCTCCAAAACAAAAAACACACAGAAAATCAATTTATGATCTTTGCCAAAACTGATGACCAAATACATTCAACAAACTATTTTTTTTCACGTTCTATGAGCTAGGCATAGACACTCTTTACATAATTAAGAATATGTACCATTCTTAAGTAGCTTGAAATAAAATCACTAGTGTTAATTTTGCTTCTCTGTTTCTAAAAGACCAGAATATGACCTGGATATGGAAATTCAGGCTAGTACTTTCCATCCTACCTGATGATGGTGAGAGTGTTGGAGAGGAGCATAGCCTCCCTGAGACAGTATTCCATGCGGAAAGCCTCGTACAGAAACATAAATTGCTCAATCAGAGAAGCAAAGCCTTTAAACCACCAGTTAAGGTCTCTTTGAAATGATTCTGCCTTTCTCTAAGGATTGGGGAGCTGGAAAGGCAGATATGTTCTTGCTTGTTTCTCAGTGTTGAGACTGGGTATTAATGTTGCATTCCTCTTTGTCTGGGATGGCAAATTCTATTTCACCAAATATTTATAAAGCCCAGTTAGATTTAAGTCACTGCTGGGGAGTATGTCCTAAATCAGTTTGCATTTTGTGGAATAAAACTGACTTACTTTTTTTTTTTTTTTATTAAGATTTTATTTATTTATTTGAGAGAGGATGAGAGGAGAGAGAGAGCACATGAGAGGGGGGAGGGTCAGAGGGAGAAGCAGACTCCCCGCTGAGCAGGGAGCCCGATGCGGGACTCGATCCCGGGACTCCAGGATCATGACCTGAGCCGAAGGCAGTCGCTTAACCAACTGAGCCACCCAGGCGCCCAAAACTGACTTACTTTTTTTGAAAATAGTGATAATGGCCATCCTGAGTATTACCTTGTGAGTTACCATGAGCCTTTGTTGGAAAGTCTTTCAGTTTTCTTCACTTAATTCCCTGGGGGTGGACCTCACGAAGTCTCACTGCTGAAGCCATTCCTCCACAGAGCTTCTCCCAAAGCCTTATGATGACTAAAATAAAATTCCAGAAGTATGATTTTCTATTCACAGACTATTAAAAATGTTTTTTCTGATAGGATAAGTGACGAAGACACATGAAATTGAAGATACATTTTATTTTATTTTAAAGATTTTTTTTAAAAATTTATTTGAGAGAGAGAGACAGAGATAGCAAGAGAGAGCTAGGAGAAGAAGGAGAAGCAGACTCCCCACTGAGTGGGGAGCCCAACTCAGGCTTGACCCCAGGACCTGGATTCATGACCTGAGCTGAAGGCAGATGCTTAACCAACCACGCCACCCAGGCATGCCTGAAGATACCTTTTAAAGATTAATAACTGTATCATCAAAATGATGAAAATTGGTTAAATTATGTATAGTAATCTGTGAAAACTGGAGAGCATGCAAAACAATTTAGAAAATCTTCCATCCAGAGCTGAAAAATATGATGGTGTTTCTAACATCTGGAGGGGAGGAATATATACAAATATTTGTTATTTTCCTAGGTCAGGGGTTCTCAAATTTGAGTGAATCAGAATGGCCTAGAGGACTTGTTAAAGCACAAATTGCTTGCCCCACAGCCAGAGTTTCTTGGGGTACTCTGGAACAAGAATTTATAGTTCTTTTTTTTTTAAGATTTTATTTATTTATTTGACAGAGAGAGACACAGAGAGAGAGGGAACACAAGCAGGGGGGAGTGGGAGAGGGAGGAGCAGGCCTCCCGTGGAGCGGGGAGCCTGATGCGGAATTTGATCCCAGGACCCTGGGATCATGACCTGAGCCGACGGCAGACGCTTAACGACTGAGCCACCCAGGCGCCCCAAGAATTTATAGTTCTAACAAGATCTCCAATGGGATCTTGGAGAACCACTGCTCTAAGAAGAAAAACAATTGCTTCTTGTCCCCGGGTGTGACTTTGCATATGTCATTTGACTTATTAGCATCACTTCCTTCATCTGTACAAAAGGATGATTCCTAGCTGGCTACCTCACAGGGAGGAGAAGACGAGATTAATCAACAAATGTGATAACCCTTAACTTCTAGGCAACTATAACTGATCATTCAAATGCCATTGTATTACTTTTACATACAGTATAGAGATGTTGGTTATTTCCAGTGGTGTCAATGAACTTTGTTGTCAACATTCGTAATCTGCCAGGTGACACTTCTCCCAACTCCCCTCAAACTTGGAAATGAGGACAATAGTTTGCATTCTAAACACAAATTTGGGCCACAGTGTAGATGTTAATCCACCCAAAGAATGAAGTTCTTTCTTGTTCTAGAAGATTCCAGTATAGCTTATTTAAATTAATTAACCTACAAAAAGAAGCAACATGACAATCAGTAGGGATGTAGAGAGTCTTCATCCCAGTGGAGTGCTGCTCACAAAAAGCTGGTGACCTTGGAAGATTTTAGCTAGGGTGACCACACCTCCCGGTTTGCCTGGTTCGGTTGCCTGGCTCATACCTGTTGTTTTGGCATAACTATTAGTAGTGTCTACTTTCAAGACTGCCGCTCTTTAGATAATATAGTTTAGAGTCTCCCTAACTCCTGGAAATGAGCTCTGAATATTTCCATCCTTGTGGGCAATTCCCCCCCATAATGTGTGAATGAATCCAACTTTTCCTGTCCTAATGACATTAAGGAGTGTTTCACCTTACTCAAGTCCCTTGTCCTGATTTCATTTTTACCAAAGGATCTTCTGATCCCATATTCATATTTTAGGACACACGGGTTTGCTGGGGTGTCCCATTAGTCCATTTCTGTGAGGCCCAGGGCACATTTGCATATCCAAGGGGACCTGTCAGTTGGGTGAGACTGAACATCTCAGCGTTCCCTGACTGCTGGGAGGCATAGGCTGAATTTGGTGGTTGGGAGAGAATGAAGCTCACTGCCTGCAAGAATCCTGAATACATGTCCCAGGTGGTGAGATGTACAGCACTGGCCAGCAGCCGTGCTCACAGCAGGCTTTCCCTAAAGATAAGGGACACATGCAAATTGAAGTCTTTCGATTTAAGAAAAAAATTTTTTGTTGTTTAAGTAAACTCCATGCCACACATGGGGCTTGAACTCATGACCCCGAGATTAAGAGTTGCATGTTCTACTGACTGAGCCAGCCAGGTGTCCCCCTGAAGTCTCGATTTTTGAGAATATCTGAATAACTAAATAAAGGAAAGTGTTTTGATAAGAATAAAATGCTTGCCATAGTATCTGTCCGTCTATGAAGAGACAAAAATCCTGATTAAAAATCATAAGCACTTCAGACACAAGTGAAATTAATTTTCTCATTATAAATTTACAAAAAAGGAAATAATAGCCTGCTATTGACTTCTGTGTTTCAGAGCTTGAACCCAAACAAGTTCGTCTTCTAAGACTTCAAGTTGTTGGTTACAGGTAGCCTTAGGCGGAAGAATTGCTACAAATGAATTCCAGATTGATCTCACTTCACTGAGATCTATAGTGTTATCCTGACAGATCCTTAAGTATTTTCCATGTAAAGAAAGTAAGATCTCATTGGACTTGCTCATTATTAAACCATAAGGTAGATAATCCTATTTTTCCTTTTTAAAAAATTCTATGTATACTGCCAACAGTCGAGCATAAGAATTATTGTAGCTCATTTTCTCACTCATGCTGCTTTAGTTAGAAGCATGGTTGTTTTTTTTTTTTTTTTTTTCAGATAGCCTAGAAAGCACTCGTTCACCTGCAAGTAGTAATAGAATAACAGAATTGTCAAATGTTAAGGAAGAGCCAGTTTTCATTGCTGTAGTTTGTCAAATCACCATAGACAATTTTGTTGCTATTTAAAAATGTTTTTTTACACATAGTTTCAACATAAGGCTTTCCCATTTAAAATATAAAGAGCTGTTGTGAAAATTCTGGAATATGGTCCTCAAATTTAAATACGTTTGTAACTGGGGGTGTCTGGGTGGCTCAGTCAGTTCAGCGTCTGACTGTTGATTTCGGCTTAGGTCATGATCTCAGGGTTGTGAGATCGAGCCCCACGCTGGGCTCTGCTCTGGGCGTGTAGCCTGCTTAAGATTCTCTCCTTCTTCCCTTCCCCCCCAAATAAATAAATAAATTAATTAATTAATCAATTTATAACTAAAGTATTTGCTTTATTTTAAAATAATCTTTAAGTGTTTTCCATACTTGGTATGTGTAGACCCAAAGTCCAATGGTAAAATCAACAGGAAGATAGCAAGCTTAAGATAATCAATGGGGAAAAAAAAAAAAAACTAATAAAAAGGGATTTGGGGTTATAATAACTGAAAAAAGTCTCTTTGGAAAATAACTCTATGGTTTTGGAAAACATGATAAACATATTAGAAAATTGGAGTTTGGCCAGCAGCTTGGTAGAAAGAAATTAAAATAGAATTTCTGTTCTTAGCTAAAATATCAGCTCACACCCTCTCTAACCTTGCAAAAAGAAACTGGTTTTGAAATAGCATCTGTAACCCAGAAACCAAAAGTAAATGATAGAAATATTGGAACATATAAAAACAATATAGCAACAAGCCTGATTTCATGAGCTTGTTTTTTCTTTTTTTTAAGAAAATACAAAAATAAGTAGCAGGGGACCAATTTTAACACCTTCTGACCCTAAATAGCACAGTAACAAGTATATAGAAGAGTTCAAATTGGGGCTTCCCAGATTCTCATTTTACAGAACAGCCTGTGTAAGGAGGTTACGAAAAACACACTTAGCCAAACAGCTAAATCAGAGGCATTAGGCATTTCGGGATTTTGCACATTTGGATAATGTGTGAAAATATTTCCAACTTTAAAAATATCTTTACACCTTCCTCTGTGCCGGGAGAGGGAGTGTGGACGAGGTCTGAGATGCCAGCATGAGGGCTGGACGGGTCCACTTGCTCACGGCTCGGTTGTTTCTGCTTCTTCCTAATGAAGGGCTTGTGCTGTTGGTGTGCAAGGGAGGAATGGTTACAGGAGGGGCTGGGCCAGGGGTTCAAAGTCCAGTTGCAGAAGGAGACCACCCCGGGTGTGAATTCTGGTTCTGTGACTTTCCAGCAGAGCTGTCTCCAGCAGGCCCCTGGTCACCGGGAGCCTCAGACCTCCAGCTGCAGCAGGGGATGGAAGTGCCTACTCCTTTCGGCTTGTATGGCATCAGCCCAGTTCTTCTTGAAATGCGTGTAACACACGCCTGGCGCGTGGAAACTTCCAGGAAGCACTGGCTGTTGGTAACTGAAGACCTAAGGGAGATACAGAGCATATTTATGAGACCCACCAGCCATTCCCTCCCCATCTCCCCCCGCCCTCCACCAATCTAAAGTTTGCTTTGCTCAAGACCTGCATTAGTACCTGTTTTCACAACCAGAAGAAATTCAAAGAGGATTTTCGCCTTCATAAAATGGTGATTGCTTCTTTGCTTTGCACCATTTGACTTAGGAAAGGTTTCATAGGAACACTTTACTTTTAGGGAGTGGGGAAACCTGTATTATTTTAGATGCTATCAGCAGTGTTGCTGTCCATATACTAAAGACTCTAGCCTGGCACAGCACAGGAGCTCAGTATATTCTGCGGAATGAATGGGCTGTGGTTTAATTGTTAAATAGAAGCAAAATGCCACTTTGCCCATCTCAGGTCCTATCCTGCAATGCTTGCAAACATTATAGGCTCTCAGTTGTCTACTCTGATAAGCACAGTGCACCCAAATTGAATTACTACTGTCTCATAGGCATGCCAATGCTTTCTTATAGCCTATCTTTGTTGGTGAAATTGTTGCTTTCTCAAGTGGCCCTCACCATCAATTTTGCCAGATAAAATGTTACTAAGTCAGATTTAACGCAAATGTCCTCCCCTACACATAGTGCGTCCTCTGTAGACTCATAGCGTTGTGTACTTTAAATGTGTCTTATCTAACTCTCCTCTAACAAAAACGTATGGTTCCTAAGGCTGGGAAATCTGTCTTTCAAGCCGTTGTGTCCTCTTCAGTGTCTGAGAAAATGGTCTCACCAGAATGTTCAGTATATATTTATTTCATTGAAGGAACGCCCTCTACCTAAGACAGAATGATGTAGGAACTTGAAACAGATCAAAAGAATTATCATCGTGAACACCAGGAGCAACCTCCTTTGTGTAGTCTGGATTGAAAATGCCAGAATGACCCCGATAGTTGAAGAGAGCTCCCTACTTAAAGGACTAATAGCCTGGGACCATCGAAGAACTGATCTCTTAAAGATCTTGGGAGAAGATTCTAGACCACAACTGGGCTAGCTTGGGGGTGACTCTCTTTTAATTCATTTATAAAACAAATGTCTACATTTTTTCTATAGACACATTCCCATCAGGAATTCTTAGTAATTCTTTTTTTTTTTTTAACAATAATTCCATCTGTAATAATTCTTCCTTCTACAGGGATGTTAATTTTGCTACATTTTTTTGAGAATGTCAGAGCTGGGAAAGATGTTAGCAAATACTGACTACAGCTCACATAATTTTAAGAGGAGGAAACTGAACCCTTGGGAGATAAAGCTTTCTGCTTTAGATCAGTGAGTTAGTGGCAAAATTGGGGCCAGAACTCTGTGCTCTGGAGGAAGCCCAGAGCAGATCTCAGGAGTCAGGCATAAATGGCCGTACAGATGACCCAACTGACCCAGACCTCTAAAGTGATGTGGCAAATGTCACAATTCACACGACAGACGTTGTTTTAGCTCGCGATTGTTGTCACCTCCTCTTTCTGCCAGATCCTGTCCTTTTAGATGATCGAGCCCAATCTGACAACATGAAGAAGTTCAGATGCAGAGAATAGAATTCTCCCTGCCCCCTGCCCCCCCAAACTTGAGGACGTTACGCCCGAGCTAATGAGAGTGCCCTTAAAACATCAACCAACTCTTCACTCATCCAAAGTCAATATTCGGAACTCCTCCATTTGCGTGAACTGTATTTAGAACCCCGGGTCCCCGTACTCTACATCATTGCAGTGGAAAATAGTTCTTGCCGTCTGTACCCAAACAGAAAGGAAGCAGTTTGGCCTGAAATGAAAAGACTGCTGAATAAGTGAGGGGGGGGGGCTCTCAGAACTGGAATTCAAATAGAATAAGAGTGATGGATTGTGAGGAAGGAAAGGGAAGTCACCCCATGCATAAGTGACTGGCTGAGAAGTTCTCTAATGAGCACACCGAGGAAAAAGGATGCGCTGTTGGGAGAAGAGCTGGATAACCAAGCGCAGGCGTCAGATGCTGTAGGAAATGTGTCGAAGGCTGAAAATGCTAATGATCAGAAAGGCTTTATAACTACATTCAGAACACGAAGATGGAAGATGCCGGGATGATTTGACCCCACAGGTTCCTCTCAGGAAGGAGTCACACTTGTCTTCCCCCAACACCTGACAGTTTCTTGAGCGAAGCAGGTAAATATTAGGTCGGATAAGACATAATACTTGCGAGAGGAAACTGAAGCCAAAGGATATGAGAAAATTAAAAAACCCCACGTTGGTGCTTTAAGTTCAGTTCCTCGAACTGTGATTGCAGATCTATGATGCTTTGACATTTCCTGGGTGCCGGCAACCCCTGCCCTCAAGGGCTCGCAGTCTAGGACGTAAGGCTTCCACCAGACAGGTTAATTATAGAACAGAGTGATAGATGCAATACTCTGCTGATTTCTGTTACTTTGTAGAGCAGTGAGGAACAGGAGAGGAGCAAGGAGATTGCAACTGGCCAAAGGTGGATGTAATTTTTAAAAAAAGAAGCTCAATTCCCTGATTCATAGGTAAATTAGATTGGTAGTCTGAGTCCATCGTGAGCAAGAATCTGGAACCAATTAATGGAAAGAGATCGTGAACATGAGTGCAAGTCGGAGATGAGCCTGAGACCACCGTGGATTTACTGAGAAGCATCAGAATAACATGATTGCATTTCCCTTTTAGAGAAAGCAAATCCGACTGGGAGGCTAGAAATGCCGTACAGAGACTCAGGCCATAGACTTCATCCCATATATTGGGTTTCTGCGACCGTTTGACCAGTTCTTCAATGACAGATTTGTTGAACAAGATACGAGCATGATACTAATACATTGAGACTTGAAAATGCAAATTAATTGGCAGACATCAATCAAAAGGGAGGCTTCTCTCTTTGGGTGGGTTCTGGGGCCCTTTGCCTTGTTCCCTGCACCACCCTTGTTGACCTGCTTTCTCGCCCCTGCTCTGGCATACCTGCAGGCCCCCTCCCCCATGAGCTTCCTCCCCGACGGACTCATCGTCTGTGTAGGGACCTGTGGAAGCCGTCTGCTTCTCTGTATATCAGCTAGTTCGTGGGCGTTGATCAATTGCTTGTGAAGACTTGAATTAGCTCTTTCCTGATGGACTTTAGCTGTGGCATGGGCAGTTCAGTTTCCCAGCATGTCTGTGAATGGCTGATACACCTGTAAACAGGGAGAATTGTGCCTCACCCTAATACGTGA
Source organism: Phoca vitulina (assembly GCF_004348235.1). Classification (NCBI taxonomy): domain Eukaryota; kingdom Metazoa; phylum Chordata; class Mammalia; order Carnivora; family Phocidae; genus Phoca; species Phoca vitulina. The sequence continues at coordinate 12,815,961 of NW_022589746.1, forward strand.
ATGGACTTGCAAATGCTAATTACTTGGTTGATATCAATAGATACCCTCCTAGCTCCTCTTGGAGCCAGGGATAGGAACAGACTGGAGGAGACTGTTGTTTGAATTCTTAGACCGCCCTCTCCCATCTTCCTCGTAAATTTCTGAAGACATTCTTTACATGGCTTTAGTAAATAAATATCCTTAGAATAAAGACAGTCGAATATGGTATACTTGTTCCTAAACAAATATAATTTTTGTTTACATTATTTATTTTTTATTGCAGTATAGTTGACACATAAATGTAATTTTTGAGGGTTTTTGGGGGGGGTGGGGCAGCAGCATCTTTCTAGGGCTGGTGTTCGGATGACTTTTCTTATTTGAGGACATATTAACACATAGTTGATAAAAATTTCTCAGAGCAATGTGAATATCTTTTAAATGTAGCATATATGCTTTACCTAACAGTATCTCTGGGGCTAATCAAGACTTGTTAGTGCGGTGCCTGGCTGTCTCAGTCGTTTGAGCATCCAACTCTTGATTTTGGCTTAGGTCCTGATCTCAGGGTCGTGAGATCAAGCCCCGCATCAAGCTCTGCGCTCAGCAGGGAGTCTGCTTGGGATTCTCTCCCTCCCTCTCCCTCTGCCCCTCCCCCTACTTGCACTCTAAATAAATAAATAAATAAAATATTTAAAAAAAAAAGACTTGTTAGTAATTTAATGATATTTTCTGTGCTTTATGTGTCAAACTGAAAGGAAGAAAACCTGAGCATTTGAATTTGATGTAGGATTATTCCCTTTCTTTCTTTTTCACCATTTGTATTGCCAAGGTGAGTTCAAGATAATAATTTATTGCAGGTAGCCTGAAATTTCAGTATCATTCCTGAGTTCATCCTCCTGTCTAGGGGGATATGCAAAATAGATCATATTTATTTATAGGTTACTCAGAGAGGCCCTTTCTCTCTCTCTCTCTCTCTCCCTTTCCCTGTTTCTCTTTCTCTCTGCCTAACCCCCTTGCCTTGGGGTCTCTGTTTCAAGGAACCCAAAGGGCCTCTTTTAATTTCTCTTTACCTCAGAATGTCTTAAAGGATCCTCTGGGGATGAAACACTGTAGGGTTCCTGTATTCTTTCATAAGTTTTAAACATATATATTTTCCAATTACTAAAAAAATAAAGGCTTTACGTTTTAGCACGTTTGTAATGAAAACCTTCTTAAGATAAAAGATGGTGTTATCACCATCCTTTTAGAAGAGACTGATGTTTGACTCACCATAATTCTTCTATTATGTAGCTGGTTGATAACCACTTATTGGGAAAAAATGTCTGAGAGCTCATGGAGGCTGCTGGAGGTTACCTTATCATTTCTTTCCTACAACCGCGATCGTATCTTTTTAACTGCCAGCTTCACAGTGGACATGGTCTCCTTTGTGAAGCCTGGGACTACATTCCTGAGCCTGTGGATGGACTGATTCAGATGCTGCCTTCCGTCCCCCAGCTGGGCAGCCACGCAGAACACCGAGAGGTGATTAGAATTTTACTGCCCCTGATTCATAGACCTTCAGCTTCCCCTGGTCTCCCTCGCTTCCCTTTGCTTAGCAACAGGACTCTGGCAAGCTCTGTACTGCCAACAGATTGCTTTTTCCTTTTCATATTGAAAAGAAGAACTTAAGCATAAGAGACAGCCAATAAAACAGCTCACATTTTACTGGAGCTTCCCATTAGAATATTATACTCTGAATACCAGGGGCTTCCTCAGGCCGGAGGATTTTTGCACTATTCCTGGTTGAAACCGAGTTAACCATTATCAAAACACCTGGGTCCCTGTTGAATGTAGCAGAATGTCAACAACCGGAGAAGTGCCTGGCTACAAGTCTACCCTCTTTTCTCCCCCCAGGTGCTATTTTTATTTTTATTTTTTTTTATTTTTATTTTTTTAAAGATTTTATTTATTTATTTGAGACAGAGAGAATGAGAGAGAGAGAGAGAGCACATGAGAGGGGGGAGGGTCAGAGGGAGAAGCAGGCTCCCTGCCGAGCAGGGAGCCCGATGCGGGACTCGATCCAGGGACTCCAGGATCATGACCTGAGCCGAAGGCAGTCGCTTAACCAACTGAGCCACCCAGGCGCCCCCCAGGTGCTATTTTTAGAAATCTAAGTCATCTAGGTCATGAATTAAGGCCACCTGTAGTAGTTGTTAAAAGGAATTTAGAGGTGTGCATGCTGTCTTTACTTCTCTGTTAAGGCTGTTCTGTTTGGTTTGGTTTGGTTTTAATTCAGCATGTCCATTCACCAGTGTTGGTGGATCCTCTGCTCTGAGCAAGGTGTTGGGTTGGAGAGGAGAGTAGACACGGCGTGAGACTCAACCCCTCCCTGCCTCAGATACTGGAGCAGACACGTTTATGGGTAGCGTTAGGCCGAATCTAGGAGATTTCCAATATTTGACCATTTTTGACCTGAGGTAATGGCAATTCATGTGTTATAGCCTAATTGAAGTGCTCTAGTCCTGCTTGGGGAACACCAAGGCTTGAAGACCTTCAATGTAACTGGTCGAATTGGGGAAGGTCTTATGGGGGAATCTATGATTTTAGGAAGGCCTTGGAATTTGGGAAGAGCTAGATTTCCCTAAACCAGCCTCCTTCTGTCCTAGACAGTGCAGAGCTTGATCAAGTGATGGAGAGGAGAAAGTAGAAGTTATAAATAGAACATACCAAGCAGTCCAGAACGACCGGAACAAATAACTCATGGGTGGACAGTGGAGGACAAATATAGCCAAGACAGTGAAATTGGTGTCAGAGTGCATTATTTTACTAGACTGTCGGGAAGCATCAAAGCTGTTGAGAAAGGGAGTAGCGAATTCACAGCTCTGTGCCTTCTGTTCCAGGAGTCTTGAGATCTCCTACTGTCTGCTTCCCAAGGTGGGCTGACTTTCCCTGGCCCAGAAGGCTCAAAGACCATTTTGGTAGCGTCTTCTCATGGCTATTTGGAACTAGATGTCCACATTGACCAAAGGAGTCCAAATTTGAAAGGGAAACTGACAAGGGTTGTTTGACAACAAAGCAGAAAAGGGATAGGACAGAGGTCACGTGCCTAGAGCATCCATATAGATGGCATAAAACAAGGGACTGCAAACCATGGCCCAGATTCAGCCCACTGCCTGTTTTTGTAAATCAAGTTTTATTAGAACCCAGGCCCATTCATTCTCATAGTGTCTGTGATGGCTTTCTTGCTGCCTGGCCATCATACTGTAACGCAGTATGACCTTTTTTTTTTTTCTATTTAGCCCCCCTTTTTTTCTATTTAGCCCCCCCTTTTTTTCCATTTAGACCTTTGCAGAAAAAAATGTGCTAACCCCTGACATTCAGACAAAAACGAACACACAAGCAGTGGGTTGATTTGGTTTGTCTTTTATTTTTCAACTTTTCTGTCGGATATTGATACAGGAAATATTTTAAACAGAGGGGAGCCAGAAAGTACAAGCGTGATCAGAGATGACAGTTGGCAGGCCCTTGGCCTCAGGGTCAGTCATTAGTAGGAGAGTTGAGGGCTGTGGTTGGTTGGGGGGCACTTGCTTGCTGCTCCTTACACTGAGATTCGTTCCCTGCCGATGCCCTATGGCCAGATCTTCCTAGGTTTCAAGAGAACCTGGACATTGGGATGTGTGTGTCGTATCTCTCCGTTTCTAAACATGGCCAGTTCATGCGTGGCATTAGTTTTCAACCTTTGTGGTCAAATGTGACATTTCTCTTGTCTGGATTTGGTTTATGACCGTTGCATTTGTGGCTCTGGATTTGGGACTAAGAACAAGGTATCATTTTGAGAAAGGAAGAGCAAAAAGGTAGGTGGAGGTAAATGATACAGCAAGAAGACAAATAGAGCAGTAGATGGTAGGGTCCCCACCCAGCCTGGAGGCTCATGGATGCCCATGGCGGTCAGGCTGCGAGAGGACCCTGTTCACCCCTGTCTGTCAAGTTTGCTTTAGCGCACAGCTTGCCCGGCATTGGTGAAATGATTCAGATACACTGACAGGTTGTATCACTGTGTTTATTGGACTAATTTCCCCTCATCTGCCCCTCAGATAGGACTCTAAAATGTGAGAAGAGAAAGGAATGAACTGTACATCTGGAACTTTGACTTCTTTTTCAAACCAGAAGAAAAGGAGGAAATTAAGGAGTTATGTGGGCAAAACATATTTCTTGGTCTTCTTCAGACACACATGTGAGGAGAAGGAAATACTCGGGGGAAAACCACAGTAAGCCTTAATTTCAATGAGATCTTTGGTGTAAAGAAACAACCACTGAATGTTCTTCTCTTGACAATTGAATATATGTAGTGAAAAGATGTTTGCCTTTTTAATGGAAGTGAACCACCCCGAGTACAGGATCTTGTTTAACTTGTTTGTCCCACATCCTCAGGGCCCAGCACTGGGGAGGGCTACGTTTGCTGGTTTGCTGGATGAATGGACCTGTGAACAAATGAGCCAATGGAGCTCCACGTAGATCCTCTAGCACATAGCTTAGATCTTTCCCTTATTGCCTGGTTTTGCTCCGATGACCTGGTCTGCCCTATGTCTTCTGTCTTCCTTTTCCAAAACAATTCTTTTTAAAACAAAAGTGTCTTTTTTTTTTTTTTTTTCTGTTTTACGTTGGGACAAATCTTGCGGTCATGTCCATCTTCCAGGTCTGCCTAAAGTTCACTTTGGCTCGAACTTTTTCTCATCTCTCTCACTTCCTCTTCAGTTTGTGGACAGCTGTTTACATTCCTGTGAATTGAATTATCATGTTTATTAACAACAGTGTAGCTATAAGAGAACAAGAAAATCATGGGAAATCATAAAACAACAATTATAAAAGGGTCGAAATGAACTGTCAGAAAGTTAGAAGGATGGAATCAGCCTATGCCTGGTGAAAAACTGAATTGAATTGGATAAGCTTCAAGGGTTTCTTCTGAAAACATTCTCAGTTTGCCCAGGACAGTTATTGATCCATGGCACACACCCAGTAAGTATAAATTCCCTTTACTGCACAGAGTACCATAAATCAGCGTTAAAGAGATATTCATATGTGTGTAAGACATATTTTGATTTCTGTGTTTCTTCTAGGTCTTATTTCAAGTACAAATAAAAATATTGTTAATATTTGGTTTTGAAGGGAGTAGTTTGCATGGTATCGTGAATGGTTTATCAGAAAATTACTCATTTACACCTGTGATTTAAAATGGTCCGTGATTCCCTAACTATGACACTATAATATTCAACTTCACATTTCCTTCAGCTAAGTACAACTGCGCTCGTAGAAAACAGGGCAGCAGTGAAGTTGGGATTGTGCAATCATAGTATTTTAGAGCTGAAAGTAATTAGTAGAATCCATCTAATTCATTCTCTTCATGTTTCTGATGAGTAAACTGGCCACATAAGGGAAATGGACTCTATAGCAGACTTTGTTGAAATGTATTTACTTATTGCAAGAAGTGCTGATTGCAATAGTCTATCTAAAGTTGCATATAAAAGGGCTACCTAAAGTTCTAAGGTCCCTTCACTATTACTATTCCACTATTACTAGTTAAAAATTCCACATGATGGAGATGGTTATCTAGAATTTACAGAAGAAGAATAATAAATAATTGTTACAATTAAGGGAAATGCTGTAATTAAATTGTTTCAAATTAACTTTGTTCTACTTACATAAAGCAACCCCCACATTCTGAAGATGATGTAACTATTAATTAATTGGTCTGAGGGATTGGTAATTGAATAATGAAGACACAGGTCAGATTAAGGACAAAAATAAATATGCCCAAAGGTGAAATTTTATCTGGCTCAAGAGGGATGAAAAGCAATAGGAGATCTCATGTAAATTGATTATTTATTGAAGAAGAACAAAAAAGCGTGATGATAGTTTTGTTTTTAAAGAAGAGGTAGGCGGTTAATGCCGTATTTAAAATAGCAGCTATGCTTAACTTATGTTTTAAAATCGTTCTCCACAAAAGTAGAGGCAAGCAAATTTTAGTAAATTTATTTAAAAAAATTTTTTTTGAAGATTTTATTTATTTATTTAATTGACAGAGAGAGACAGCTAGAGAGGGAACACAAGCAGGGGGAGTTGGAGAGGGAGAAGCAGGCTTCCCGCCAAGCAGGGAGCCCGATGTGGGGCTCGATCCCAGGACCCTGGAACCATGACCTGAGCCGAAGGCAGCTGCTTAACCAACTGAGCCACCCAGGTGCCCCAAATTTTAGTAAATCTAAGGTGTACTAAAGCCTTTGGAAGAGTAGCTTCTAAGGAAAAGCTGGTAAGGAAACATGCCCATGTCAGCAAAATGAAAAGGCAACCCATGGAAATGGGATGCAAACCACATGTCTGATAAAGAATTAATATCCAAATTATATAAAGAACTCATGCAACTCGGTAACCACCGCTATCACTAGCACGACAATCTGATTTAAAAATGAACAGAATGCCTGAATAGACATTTTTCCAAAGAAGACATCCAGATGGCTGGCAGGTACATGAAAAAACAGTCAGCATCCCTCATCATCAGGGAGATGTAAATCAAAAGCACCTGGAGCTACCACCTCGCACCTGTCCGAATGCCAGTATCAAAATTTAGACAAGAAATAACAAGTGTTGGCGAGGATATGGAGAGAAGGGGACCCTTGTGCACTGTTGGTGGGAGTGTAAGTCGGTGCAGCCTCTGGAAAACAGTATGGAGTTTCCTCAAATAATTAAAAGTAGAACTATCCTATGATCCAGCAGTCCAGCTTCTGGGTATTTATCCAAAAGAAACAAAAACACGAATTCAAGAAGATATCTGCACTCCCGTGTTCATCACAGCATTACTTACAATAGTCAAGACAGGGAAGCAGCTAAAGTGTCCATCAATAGACGAATGGATAAAGAAGATGTGGGGGGTGTGTGTGTGTATGATGAAATATTATTCAGCCATAAAATAGAAGGAAATTGTGCCATTTGCCACAATGGATGGATCTTGAGTCTTGAGGGCATTACACTAAATGAAATAAATCAGACAGGGTAAGACAAATACTATATGATTTCATTTACATGTGGAATCTTAAAAAAATAAAATAAAAACCGGTAGATACAGAGAACAGACTGGCGGTTGCCAGAGCCAGGCGGTGGGGAGAGGTGTGTGAAATGGGTGAAGGTGGTCAAAGGGCACCAACTTCCAGTTATAAATAAATCCCAGGATGGAATGTACAGCATGGCAACTATTGTTGATCATACTGTATTGTATATTTGAAAGTTGCTAAGAGAGTAGATCTTAGAAGTTCCCACATACACACATAAAATTGTTACTATGTATGGTGATGGATGCTACCTAGACTTATTGTGGTGATCATATTGTAATATATACACTTATCAAATTATTATGTTGTATACCTGAAATTAATAGTGTTATATGCCAATTATGTCTCAGTAAAAAAGGAAGAGAGAAAGAGAGAGAAAGAGAGAAAGGAAGGAAGGAAAGGAAGGAAGGAAGAGAAGGAAGGAAGGAAAGAAAGAAACAAGGAAAGAAAGAAAAGAAAGGACGAAAAGAAAGGAAGAAAGAAGGAAGGAAGGAAAGAAAGAAGAAAAGAAAGAAAGGGAGAAACATTCCCATGGAACCAAATCAGTAGGTAACTGGGAGTACATACCTATATTATAGTATCACCAACATTATATGTACCAACATATAATGCACCAAATGTTAATTTGGAAGTTATTTTGACATACAGGATATGTCAGAAAATGTGAAAGTAATAATAATTTTCAAAATGTGTAGAAAAATAAACCTGGAAACAGGCATTTTTTATTTTCTGTTTATAAATGGTGATACATTGTTCCTACTGTCTTGCCTATATTTAAGGTATATTATAATTTAATTGCTGTTTTTTATTCAGATATATTTCTTTTTTTTTTTAACTTTATTATGTTATGTTTGTCACCATACAGTACATCATTAGTTTTTGATGTGGTGTTCCATGATTCATTGTTTGCGTATAACACCCAGTGCTCCATGCAGTACATGCCCTCCTTAATACCCATCACTGGGCTAACCAATCCCCCCTCTCCCCTCCCCTCTAAAACCCTGTTTGTTTCTCAGATATATTTCTAAGGTGGTGCTTTGGATTCTAAGAAAGTGTTAGACTCACTTTTTTTCAATTTTTATTTGCAACACAATTCAGCTTTGGTTAGTGAAAAAGAACAAAAGAGGACATGTGAGTGCTTATTACAAAGGTCACAAGTAGCAACATATTTATTGTAAATTGTGATCTTTAACAAATTACAGTATTCACTCACTCATTTGCTCATCAGTAACTACTAAGCATCTACCGGGTGTGAGGTACTGTTACAAGGCTTCCGTAGACCAGTGAACATGACCCCAACCCCTACAATCGTGAGGCATACGTTCTAGCCACCAGATATATTTATCATCTTTGTGTGCCAGGTGAGAAATCTACAATCACGGACTCTAAAATGTCATATTGTGCTCAGGTGGATTTGAAAGAGTAATGCTTTCTTTGAACATATTCATATTTGTTCAATTCTTTATTATTATTATTATTATTATGTTATGTTAATCACCATACATTACATCATTAGTTTTTGATGTAGTGTTCCATGATTCATTGTTTGCGTATAACACCCAGTGCTCCATGCAGAACGTGCCCTCCTTAATACCCATCACCAGGCTAACCCATCCCCCCACCCCCCTCCCCTCTAGAACCGTCAGTTTGTTTTTCAGAGTCCATCATCTCTCATGGTTCTTCTCCCCCTCCGATTTCCCCCCCTTCATTCTTCCCCTCCTGCTACATTCTTCTTCTTCTTTTTTTCTTTCTTAACATATATTGCATTATTTGTTTCAGAGGTACAGATCTGAGATTCAACAGTCTTGCACAATTCACAGCGCTTACCAGAACACATACCCTCCCCAGTGTCCATCACCCAGTCACCCCATCCCTCCCACCCCACCCCCCACTCCAGCAACCCTCAGTTTGTTTCCTGAGATTAAGAATTCCTCATATCAGTGAGGTCATATGATACATGTCTTTCTCTGTTTGACTTATTTCGCTCAGCATAATACCCTCCAGTTCCATCCACGTTGTTGCAAATAGCAAGATCTCATTCCTTTTGATGGCTGCATAATATTCCATTGTATATATATACCACCTCTTCTTTATCCATTCATCTGTTGATGGACATCTTGGCTCTTTCCACAGTTTGGCTATTGTGGACATTGCTGCTATAAACATCGGGGTGCACGTACCCTTTCGGGTCCCTACTTTTGTATCTTTGGGGTAAATACCCAGGAGTGCAATTGCTGGATCATATGGTAGCTCTATTTTCAACTTTTTGAGGAACCTCCATACTGTTTTCCAGAGTGGCTGCACCAGCTTGCATTCCCACCAACAGTGTAGGAGGGTTCCCCTTTCTCTGCATCCCCGCCAACATCTGTCATTTCCTGACTTATTAATTTTAGCCATTCTGACTGGTGTGAGGTGGTATCTCATTGAGGTTTTGATTTGGATTTCCCTGATGCTGAGCGATATTGAACACTTTTTCATGTGTCTGTTGGCCGTTTGGATGTCTTCTTTGGAAAAGTGTCTGTTCATGTCTTCTGCCCATTTCTTGATTGGATTCTTTGTTCTTTTGGTGTTGAGTTTGATGAGTTCTTTATAGATTTTGGATACTAGCCCTTTATCTGATATGTCATTTGCAAATATCTTCTCCCATTCTGTCAGTTGTCTTTTGGTTTTTTTGACTGTTTCCTTTGCTGTGCAAAAGCTTTTTATCTTGATGAAGTCCCAATAGTTCATTTTTGCCCTTGCTTCCCTTGCCTTTGGCGATGTTTCTAGGAAGAAGTTGCTGGGGCTGAGGTCGAAGAGGTTGCTGCCTGTGTTCTCCTTTAGGATTTTGATGGACTCCTGTCTCACATTGAGGTCTTTCAACCATTTGGAGTCTATTTTTGTGTGTGGTGTAAGGAAATGGTCCAGTTTCATTCTTCTGCATGTGGCTGTCCAATTTTCCCAACACCATTTGTTGAAGAGACTGTCTTTTTTCCATTGGACATTCTTTCCTGCTTTGTCAAAGATTAGTTGACCATAGAGTTGAGGGTCCATTTCTGGGCTCTCTATTCTGTTCCATTGATCTATGTGTCTGTTTTTGTGCCAGTACCATACTGTCTTGATGATGACAGCTTTGTAGTAGAGCTGGAAGTCTGGAATTGTGATGCCGCCAGCTTTGCTTTTCTTTTTCAACATTCCTCTGGCTATGCGGGGTCTTTTCTGGTTCCATACAAATTTTAGGATTATTTGTTCCATTTCTTTGAAGAAAGTGGATGGTATTTTGATGGGGATTGCATTGAATGTGTAGATTGCTCTAGGTAGGATTGACATCTTCACAATATTTGTTCTTGCAATCCATGAGCATGGAACGTTTTTCCATTTCTTTGTGTCTTCCTCAATTTCTTTCATGAGTATTTTATAGTTTTCTGAGTACAGATCCTTTGCCTCTTCGGTTAGATTTATTCCTAGGTATCTTATGGTTTTGGGTGCAATTGTAAATGGGATCGACTCCTTAATTTCTCTTTCTTCTGACTTGTTGTTGGTGTATAGGAATGCCACTGACTTCTGTGCATTGATTTTATATCCTGCCACTTTACTGAATTCCTGTATGAGTTCTAGCAGTTTTGGGGTGGAGTCTTTGGGATTTTCCACATAAAGTATCATATCATCTGCAAAGAGTGAGAGTTTGACTTCTTCTTTGCCAATTTGGATGCCTTTGATTTCTTTTTGTTGTCTGATCTGCTGTGGCTAGGACTTCCAATACTATGTTGAATAGCAGTGGTGATAGTGGACATCCCTGCCGCGTTCCTGACCTTAGGGGGAAAGCTCTCAGTTTCTCCCCATTGAGAATGATATTCGCTGTAGGTTTTTCATAGATGGCTTTTATGATATTGAGGTATGTACCCTCTATCCCTATACTGTGAAGAGTTTTGATCAAGAAAGGATGCTGTACTTTGTCAAATGCTTTTTCTGCATCTATTGAGAGGATCATATGATTCTTGTTCTTTCTTTTGTTAATGTATTGTATCACGTTGATTGATTTGCGGATGTTGAACCAACCTTGCAGCCCAGGGATAAATGCGACTTGGTTGTGGTGAATAATCCTTTTAATGTACTGTTGGATCCTATTGGCTAGTATTTTGGTGAGAATTTTTGCATCCATGTTCATCAGGGATATTGGTCTGTAATTCTCCTTTTTGATGGGGTCTTTGTCTGGTTTTGGGATCAAGGTAATGCTGGCCTCATAAAATGAGTTTGGAAGTTTTCCTTCCATTTCTATTTTTTGGAACAGTTTCAGAAGAATAGGTATTAATTCTTCTTGAAATGTTTGGTAGAATTCCCCTGGGAAGCCATCTGGCCCTGGGCTTTTGTGTTTTGGGAGATTTTTGATGACTGCTTCTATTTCCTTAGTGGTTATAGGTCTGTTCAGGTTTTCTATTTCTTCCTGGTTCAGTTTTGGTAGTTGATACATCTCTAGGAATGCATCCATTACTTCCAGGTTATCTAATTTGCTGGCATAGAGTTGCTCATAATATGTTCTTATAATTGCTGGTATTTCTTTGGTGTTGGTTGTGATTTCTCCTCTTTCATTCATGATTTTTTGATTTGGGTCATTTCTCTTTTCTTTTTGATAAGTCTGGCCAGGGGCTTAAAATCTTGTTAATTCTTTCAAAGAACCAGCTCCTAGTTTCGTTGATCTGTTCTACTGTTCTTTTGGTTTCTATTTCGTTGATCTGTGCTCTGATCTTTATTATTTCTCTTCTCCTGCTGGGTTTAGGCTTTATTTGCTGTTCTTTCTCCAGCTCCTTTAGGTGTAGGGTTAGGTTGTGTACTTGAGACCTTTCTTGTTTCTTGAGAAAGGCTTGTATTGCTATATACTTTCCTCTTAGGACTGCCTTTGCTG
>NW_022589746.1:12832897-12867427 GCF_004348235.1 Phoca vitulina
CTGAATTCCTGTATGAGTTCTAGCAGTTTTGGGGTGGAGTCTTTGGGATTTTCCACATAAAGTATCATATCATCTGCAAAGAGTGAGAGTTTGACTTCTTCTTTGCCAATTTGGATGCCTTTGATTTCTTTTTGTTGTCTGATCTGCTGTGGCTAGGACTTCCAATACTATGTTGAATAGCAGTGGTGATAGTGGACATCCCTGCCGCGTTCCTGACCTTAGGGGGAAAGCTCTCAGTTTCTCCCCATTGAGAATGATATTCGCTGTAGGTTTTTCATAGATGGCTTTTATGATATTGAGGTATGTACCCTCTATCCCTATACTGTGAAGAGTTTTGATCAAGAAAGGATGTTGTACTTTGTCAAATGCTTTTTCTGCATCTATTGAGAGGATCATATGATTCTTGTTCTTTCTTTTGTTAATGTATTGTATCACGTTGATTGATTTGCGGATGTTGAACCAACCTTGCAGCCCAGGGATAAATGCGACTTGGTCGTGGTGAATAATCCTTTTAATGTACTGTTGGATCCTATTGGCTAGTATTTTGGTGAGAATTTTTGCATCCATGTTCATCAGGGATATTGGTCTGTAATTCTCCTTTTTGATGGGGTCTTTGTCTGGTTTTGGGATCAAGGTAATGCTGGCCTCATAAAATGAGTTTGGAAGTTTTCCTTCCATTTCTATTTTTTGGAACAGTTTCAGAAGAATAGGTATTAATTCTTCTTGAAATGTTTGGTAGAATTCCCCTGGGAAGCCATCTGGCCCTGGGCTTTTGTGTTTTGGGAGATTTTTGATGACTGCTTCTATTTCCTTAGTGGTTATAGGTCTGTTCAGGTTTTCTATTTCTTCCTGGTTCAGTTTTGGTAGTTGATACATCTCTAGGAATGCATCCATTACTTCCAGGTTATCTAATTTGCTGGCATAGAGTTGCTCATAATATGTTCTTATAATTGCTGGTATTTCTTTGGTGTTGGTTGTGATTTCTCCTCTTTCATTCATGATTTTTTGATTTGGGTCATTTCTCTTTTCTTTTTGATAAGTCTGGCCAGGGGCTTAAAATCTTGTTAATTCTTTCAAAGAACCAGCTCCTAGTTTCGTTGATCTGTTCTACTGTTCTTTTGGTTTCTATTTCGTTGATCTGTGCTCTGATCTTTATTATTTCTCTTCTCCTGCTGGGTTTAGGCTTTATTTGCTGTTCTTTCTCCAGCTCCTTTAGGTGTAGGGTTAGGTTGTGTACTTGAGACCTTTCTTGTTTCTTGAGAAAGGCTTGTATTGCTATATACTTTCCTCTTAGGACTGCCTTTGCTGTATCCCAAAGATTTTGAATAGTTGTGTTTTCATTTTCATTGGTTTCCATGAATTTTTTTAATTCTTCTTTAATTTCCTGGTTGACCCATTCATTCTTCAGTAGGATGCTCTTTAGCCTCCATGTATTTGAGTTCTTTCCGACTTTCCTCTTGTGATTGAGTTCTAGTTTCAAAGCATTGTGGTCTGAAAATATGCAGGGGATGATCCCAATCTTCTGGTACCGGTTGAGCCCTGATTTATGACCTAGGATGTGATCTTTTCTGGAGAATGTTCCATGGGCACTAGAGAAGAATGTGTATTCTGTTGCTTTGGGATGGAATGTTCTGAATATGTCTGTGAAGTCCATTTGGTCCAGTGTGTCATTTAAAGTCTTTATTTCCTTGTTGATCTTTTGCTTAGACGATCTGTCCATTTCAGTGAGGGGGGTGTTAAGGTCCCCCACTATTATTGTATTGTTGTCAATGTGTTTCTTTGCTTTTATTATTAATTGCCTTATATAATTGGCTGCTCCCATGTTAGGGGCATAGATATTTACAATTGTTAGATCTTCTTGTTGGATAGACCCTTTAAGTATGATATAGTGTCCTTCCTCATCTCTTATTACAGTCTTTGGTTTAAAATCTAATTTGTCTGATATAAGGATTGCCACCCCAGCTTTCTTTTGGTGTCCATTAGCATGGTAAATGGTTTTCCACCCCCTCACTTTCAATCTGGGGGTGTCTTTGGGTCTAAAATGAGTCTCTTGCAGACAGATGGGTCTTGTTTTTTAATCCAATCTGATAGCCTGTGTCTTTTGATTGGGGCATTTAGCCCATTTACATTCAGGGTAACTATTGAAAGATAGGAATTTAGTGCCATTGTATTGCCTGTAAAGTGACTGTTACTGTATATTGTCTGTGTTCCTTTCTGGTCTATGTTGCTTTTAGGCTCTCTCTTTGCTTAGAGGACCCCTTTCAAGATTTCTTGTAGGGCTGGTTTCGTGTTTGCAAATTCCTTTAGTTTTTGTTTGTCCTGGAAGCTTTTTATCTCTCCTTCAATTTTCAATGACAGCCTAGCTGGATATAGTATTCTTGGCTGCATATTTTTCTCATTTAGTGCTCTGAATATGTCCTGCCAGTCCTTTCTGGCCTGCCAGGTCTCTGTGGATAAGTCTGTTGCCAATCTAATGTTTCTACCATTGTAGGTTACATATCTCTTCTCCCGAGCTGCTTTCAGGATTTTCTCTTTGTCTCTGAGACTCGTAAGTTTTACTATTAGATGTCGGGGTGTTGACCTATTTTTATTGATTTTGAGAGGGGTTCTCTGTGCTTCCTGGATTTTGATGCCTGTTTCCTTCCCCAAATTAGGGAAGTTCTCTGCTATAATTTGCTCCATTATACCTTCTGCCCCTCTCTCTCTTTCTTCTTCTTCTGGGATCCCAATTATTCTAATGTTGTTTCGTCTCATGGTATCGTTTATCTCTCGAATTCTGCCCTCGTGATCCAATAGTTGTTTATCTCTCTTTTTCTCAGCTTCTTTATTTTCCATCATTTGGTCTTCTATCTCACTGATTCTTTCTTCTGCCTCATTTATCCTAGCAGTTAGCGCCCCCATATTTGATTGCACCTCATTAATAGCCTTTTTGATTTCAACTTGGTTAGATTTTAGTTCTTTTACTTCTCCAGAAAGGGTTTCTCTAATAACTTCCATGCTTTTTTCAAGCCCAGCTAGTATCTTTAAAGTGATGATTCTGAACTCTAGATCTGACATCATACTAATGTCTGTATTGAGTAGGTCCCTGGCAGTCGGTACTACCTCTTGTTCTTTTTGTTGAGGTGATTTTTTCCATCTTGTCATTTTGTGCAGAGGAGAATAGATTAATGAGAGAACAAAATGCTAGCAGGGTAACAACGTCCCCAGAAAATATACTCTAAACAAATCAGAAAAGACCTGAAGCAGTGGGAAAAGAAAGGGAAAGAGAGAAAAAACAAAAAGAAAGAAAAAAAGAAAAAAGAAAAAGATAAAGATAAAAACAAACAAAAGCAGAACAAAACAAAACAAAACAAAACAAAAACAGAATGTGATCAAATATGATCAGGCTGGTTTATAGATCAGTGCCACACCCTAGATTTTGGGTGTATTTTGGTCTGTTAAAAGAAAGTCCCTCCCAAAATTTTAAAGAAAGAAAAACTTATATATGTACAAAAATAAGGGTTGATATAATGAAGGGATGGAATATGACTGTAAAGATGGAAATTATAAAAAATTTTAAAAAAGGATTTGATAAGTTGTTTGAAAAAAGAAAGAAGAGGATTAAAAAAAAAGAAAAGAAAAAAGGGAGAGAATGTGATCAGGCAGGGGAGTAGAAAAAAAACATACACTAGAGATTTAGAGTATATTTTGATCTGTTAGAAGAAACTATCTCAAGATTTTAAAGAGAGAACAACTTATATATATATGCCAAAAATACGGGTAACTACTACGAAGGGATAGAATATGACTTTAAAAATGAGAAATAAAAATTTTTTTTTAAAAAAGGGATTGATAAGATGTTGGTTGAAAAAGGGAAAAAGAAAAATTCAAAAAAAAAGAAAAAAGAAAAAAGAAAAAAAGACAGTTAAAAAAAATAATTAACTTTGAAAGACTAAAGAATCATGGTAAAAAGCCATGAATTCTATGTGCAGTATTCCCCTAGCGCTGGAGTTCTGCCGTTCTCATTGATCGGTAAACTTGGTCTTGGCTGGCTGTTCTCGCTGATCTTCTGGGGGAGGGGCCTGTTGCCGTGGTTCCCAAATGTCTTTGCCGGAGGCGAAATTGCCCCGCCCTTGCCGGTCCGGGCTAAGTAATCTGCTCGGGTTTGCTCTCCGGAGCTTTTGTTCCCTGCAAGCTTTCCGTACAGCTTTGGAGGCGGAGAGTGAAAATGGCCGCCTCCCAGTCTCCACCCCGGAGGAGCCGAGAACTCGGGGTCCCGCTCCTCAGTGAGCCCCCAGAGAAAAGCCGTCAGTCACTCCTGTCTCCCCGGTCTCCGGCCACACTCTGCGCTCACCCGGCCTGTGACCGCGCCTTTCTATCTGGCACCCGACCCCGGGTGGAGTCTCCAAACCCAGCAGATCCCCGCGGTGAGCTCCCGCACCTCTCCTCCCGGGGGAAGAAGGTGAGTCTCCCCGGATCTGCCGCTTGTTGGGTCCCTGCTGGAGGAGCGGTGGCCTGACTGTGCCGCGGATCACGGTTTATAGCAACCCCGAGCTGAGAGCCCGCGCCTGGGCTCCGTCTCTGCAGCCGGCTTCCCTGCTCCGATACCTGGGAGCTCTGCCGCACTCAGGCACCCCCGGTCTTTCTGTGACCCCGAGGGTCCTGAGACCACACTGTCCCGCGAGGGTTCCACCCCCCACTTCGCCACCAGAGTGACGTCCCTCAGTGGAGCAGACTTCTAAAAGTTCCGATTTTGTGCTCCGTGGCTCTATCACTTGCCAGAAGCGGCCGATGGAGTCCCCTCCCCCCGCCGTCTATCCTCCCGAATATCGCCTTGGATTCACTTCTCCGCACGTCCTACCTTCCAGAAAGTGGTCGCTTTTCTGTTCAGAGAGTTGTTGCTATTCTTTTCTTTGATCTCCTGTTGAGTTTGTAGGTGTTCAGAATGGTTTGATCCCTATCCAGCTGAATTCCTGAGAGGAGACGAAATCCAGGTCTCCTACTCCTCCGCCATCTTGCTCGAAAATACCGATACATGTCTTTCTCTGATTGACTTATTTAGCTCAGCATAATATCCTCCAGTTCCATCCACGTCGTTGCAAATGGCAAGATTTCATTCCTTTTGATGGCTGCATAATATTCCATTGTGTATATATATATATATATATATATATATAGTGTTAATATATATATATACCACATCTTCTTTATCCATTCATCTGTCGATGGACATCTTGGCTCTTTCCACAGTTTGGCTATTGTGGACATTGCTGCTATAAACTTCGGGGTGCACGTACCCCTTCGGATCCCTACATTTGTATCTTTGGGGTAAATACCCAGTAGTGTAATTGCTGGATCGTATGGTAGCTCTATTTTCAACTTTTTGAGGAACCTCCATACTGTTTTCCAGAGTGGCTGCACCAGCTTGCATTCCCATCATTTCTTAAACGTCTGGGGTGCTGTGTTTTTCAGAGAAACCCACGGAGACCGTGCAAGTTTTACTGGCATCCCTGAGTCCCACAGACAGGAGGTGGCAAAGATGAGGCTTGTCCCCTCCTCTCTCATTACCCCAGGGTTTTGCTGGTGTCCCTTCCCTCCTCTGCCCTGCACGACATTTTGGGGTAAGGCCATGTGCAGCCTCGGGAGCATGCAGACATTTAGACCTGTCTTGATGGTAGCAAGAGAGAAAAAAAAATGAGTATGTGATGAGCAACAGTGGGACAACCTGGATTCAAGGCTAATGTTTAGCAGTGAAGCCACACAGTCAAGCGTCCGTCAATAGCGTTTGAAAGACCTAGGGGTCTTTCAGATGAATTTGTGCCTGAGAGTAGAATTGCGTCGTTGACCTGGGACTCCGTCTGACCAGTGGACAAGACCAAGGGGGCCTCTGCATGATGGAGCAACCTGTCACAGAAAGGCAGAGGCCTTTCATGGGGACTGGTGAATGCCTGAAGTGGTCTCGGACTTTGATGAATGACTTGTTCGCTGTTTTCTCTCGGAGTGTGGAGTGTCTGCCTGCTTAGGATGGGAAGCAAGGCAGTTTGTGGGAATCTTACAAGGTAGTCCGGACATACCTTCCCTTCTCCCTGGAAGCACGTGCGTTTTCCAGTTTAGAAAAGCACCTTGCCTCTCCCTTCTTGACCAGTGAGTGTGCAAAGCTCCGTCCATGATGACATGGAATTGGGAAGGTGAATTGTGCAAGTGTGGAAAGCATCTCTGGGGGGCAGGCCATTCACCTGCTTCATCCTTGGGGTGGTTGTAGAAGGGGAAGAGGAAATGGGAGAATTAGCACAGATTGACTGCTAAGCTCTGTGTCCCTCTCCTGCCCAGTCCTCTGACTGCTTTGTGGAGAGGAATTGTCAGCATGCCCTGTTCAGAGAGGAGACCACAGCGGTGCTAGCGAGGAGGTACTTAGATCTCTTAGCTCAGGGCGGCGCTGGCTTCTTAAAACATTACAGATTGCCTCCTTCCATCTTTATACATGGATTTGATTTTTCCTGAATGCTCGTTATAGCAGTGTGTCTTCTTTCATCCTGTTATGATTTTTTGACAGCTTTACTGAGGTGTGCTTGATACCCAAAACCCCGCACGAGTCAAAGGCATACAACTTAAAGAGTTTGGGCATCTGCGCATAGTCCCCAAACCGTCTGCGTAGTTGAGATAATAGACATGCGTGTCACTCCCTCCAGTTTCCTTGTGCGCTTGTGTCTGTGATAAGAACATTTTAGGGAAGATAAGAACGTGAGAGCTACACCATTTCTAAGTGCACCGTATAGTATTGTCTACTGTGGGCACGATCTTGGATGGCAAATCTCTAGAACTTCTTTACCTCACATAACCGAAGCTTTACACCAATCGAACAACTCCAATGTCTCTCTCTCTCTCTTTTTTTTTAAGATTTTATTTATTTCAGACAAAGAAGGGAGAAAGCGCTCCAGCAGGGGGGCAGCGGGGAGAGGGACAAGCAGACTCCATGCTGAGCGCTGAGCCCAGTATGGGGCTTGATCCCAGGACCCCGAGATTATGACCTGAACCAAGAGTTGGACCCTTAACTGACTAAGCCACCCAGGTGCCCCACAGCTCCAGTGTGTCTTAAGTGAGGGAAAGCATTTTTGACTGTTTTATGGATATACATGAACCTATCTGTTCTGCCTTTTGCAATGTATTTCCCACAGTGTCAAACGCATGGTAGACGACAAGTCAACATTTGTTTTATAGAATTAGTTATAGCAGTTGGGGGAGTGGGGACAGCTTTGCATTGCCTGCTTTTTGTGCTTCAGTATAGAGTTATGTTCCATTTCTCTCTAAGGCAAACGAGACACCTCTTTCATAATTTGGCAGACATGTCTGCACATTGCTTCTTCACCCTGGTATAATCAAGCCTTGGCAGGAAGTGTAGATTGCTTTGTCTCTACCAGGTGTTGATCCTCTTAAAAGCATTTTAGCAGCTATGAACTTTTTATGGGTATGGCTTGACCTAAAAGAGGGAATACCACTTGGAAAGGTGTGTGTGATTCATTTCCATTTGGAGGGACCAGCTCATTGCATCTGCCAAGCACTCGGCTGGTGGGCAGCATTCCTTTATATTTGTGTGTTTTAAATCTAAAACTTTTAATCCAGGTGATTAAGGATCCTCATATTAGGGGTGATTTATGAGTAATTAAGTAGGGTCCAACTTCTATGAAGAAATCTGTAGGAACACAAAAGGAATGAAAATACTACTATTTTCTTATATGTAAGCTAAAAGGTTTTTTCCCCCCATAAAGTTCTTAGGAACTCAGTTTTTGGCAGTAGATAACATATTAATTAATACCCCGAAGAAAATGTGCACATATAATTCTGTTAAGAATCCACCACTGGCTCTTAAATAACTGGAATGATTATTCAGGATGTGTTTGTTTGGTTCACAAATGAAAACGCTTCTCCCAGATCTTGAGCTAATCAATTACCAGAAGCTGGAAGTTCTCTCTAGTCCTTCTAGGTATTGGTGAGGAACATGAGAAATTGATGTAATCACAGTTCACTGCTACTACTCATAGATGAAGACTCAGGCAAATAATAATTGAAATATTACGTATATACGTTGATAGCTTAATATGTGTGTGTGTGTGTGTGTGTGTGTGTGTGTGTGTGTATACACAGGGGAATGTGTGTTTTCTCTTTTGAGGAAAATCCTGGTATGTCAGATCAGGCTGTCATATTGGTACCTGGAACCCATGGACAACAGAAGCAGGAAGGAGGGCTCTGTGTGTGGCATTTGTCGTCTCGGAGACTAAGAACTGTGTCTTCAGATGATGATACTTTTGGTGTACTGAATAAGTTTGATTGACTTTAGCAATGTTTTTATTCTAACTATACACCGACACATAGAGAAATGTCTACCAGATACACAATGCTGTCTTTTAAACACATATATAAAAATTATACTTCTTTAGGGGCGCCTGGGTGGCTCAGTCAGTTAAGTGTCTGCCTTCGGCTCAGGTCGTGATCCCGGGGTCCTGGGACTGAGTCCCGTGTCAGGCTCTCTGCTCAGTGGGGAGCCTGCTTCTCTCTCCCCCCTGCTTGTACCCTCTCTCAAATAAATAAATAAAAATCTTTTAAAAATCATGCTTCTTTAGGAGTTCCTGGGTGGCTCAGTCGGTTAAGCATCTGCCTTCGGCTCAGGTCATGATCCCAGGGTCCTGGGATCGAGCCCCGTGTTGGGCTCTCTGCTCAGTGGGGAGCCTGCTGCTCTCTCCCCCCTGCTTGTGCTCTATTTCTCTGAGACAAATAAATAAATAAAAATCTTTAAAATAAATATGCTTCTTTAAATGATGTGTAAAAAGTCCTATTACAGGACTAGAAAAAGTATTTTGTAAATGATATTAAATTGCCTAGAAACAAATCAACTTTATCTATATATTTGAATGCAGGCACTTTTCAGTGATTACAGTGATGATAAAGCAAAAGAGAAATCATGACAAAATTCATAAAGTTCTTTCCTTTCCATAAAATGATGGCAGTTTAGTTTCCTACCCTTTCAACTCCTGACATGGCTGTGTGTCCCGCTCACTTCCACATTGCTCAACAGCTGGGAATTTTGAAACAGACCTGAGTTTAAATCTATCTGACCTCTTATTAGCTACTTTATAGTGAACATTTATGAATTGCAGGTTCTTTATCTTTTAAATGGGATTTAAAAAGGCGCTGTCATTTTCTCTTGAAGGCTCAAGAGGAAGCATATTGAAGGTCCCGGGGTAGTATCTAGAATAGTTTTCAATTAACAATAATCGCGCCTTGGATAAACCTCATTGGCTACGATACTGCCACTGTGCAAAGCTGGTAGTATCTAGAATAAAGGAGAAGCTCAAAGCTGGAAGCTGTTACTGGGTGGGTTGGAAGCAGCAGAAAGCAGAGGATGATGATTTTGATGACATGAAAGAGGATCTGGCAAGAGGTGAGCGATGCGTGATTATCAAGTCAACCCACCTGTGAGACCCATTCATGGCTAAATCACTGGCAAGGACTTTGGCTGTCCCTCTATACCAGTTTGGTGGATTTCACTTTCAAAATATGGTTGCTTTTAGGTTTCTCATCCATCAGAGAATTAGAGATGTCAACATTAATGTGGGAAAGAAGAAGAATGATAGGTATCATGAACGTATTCTCTTTTAGGTTCATGGAAGGAATGGCACTGTATTGCTGATGGGGAAAAAGACCAAACACGCCAATCATATCTGAAATTAATTTACCTTTCCAGACCACCATTTTTTGGAAAGAAAGAACTATTTCACTAAATGCTCCCAGTGGTTAAGGGACTCTAGATCATGAGCAGTTTCATTTCTTGCGAATCTTGTATGCTGATGAGGTTCAAGTGAAGCCGTTTTACAAGGTTTGCTTTATTAGATTATCAAATTTCCCTTCCCTGGGCTTAATTTGTGATGGGAAATAGAACTCATCTTTTTTTTTTTCCCCCTTTAGACCTCTATTTCTACCACAGGGTGTCCAGTGTGATTTTGAGATCAAAGAGTTTTATTTAACCTCTGCATCGGATCTTACATATTTCATTCATCCCCAAGCCAATTATGTACAAATTCTACTTCCTGAACTGATCAGCGAGTCTCAGAGAAGTCCAGGTTATTCAGAGAAGAGAACTTTCTTTCTTTCTTTCTTTATTTTTTAAAAAGATTTATTTATTTATTTTAGAGAGACAGAGAGATTGTACCAGCAGCGGGGAGGGGCACAGGGAGAGGTAGAGAGGGAATCTCTAGCAGACTCCCCACTAAGCACAGAGCCCGACAGGAACTTGATCCCAGGGCTCTGAGATCATGACCCAATCCGAAACCAAGAGTCAGACGCTATATTGTACCTCGTGTTCACTTTGGAGCATTCAAAACCATTGCTTCCACTCCTTATCCTCAGAGAGCTGTGGAGGTGGCCCAGGACGTAGACATCCCCATTAAAGGGGCAAACTTTAGAGCTTTGCATACCTTTAATCTTTGTAAATGCAAAATGTGTTTTGTCAAGGGGACTTAAGATTTCATACTATTATGCATCGAAACATTTGAGGCTCTTTTCCTTCTCAAAAGGACTCTATGGTATCAACGGTTACATATTGTTTCTGGGTTGCAAATCAAACAGCTTGGCAGAAAAGTTCTGGCATGTTTTTGAAAAGGGCAGCACAAACTGATTATTATGAATCAATCTAATAGTTCGTACTCATGAACCTGCAACGTTTCAACCCATAGGCAGTTGTAAATAGGAGCTAGGTAAGATCAAAACTGCGCATTATATGTACCACATTCAAGAACTGACTATTTGAGTTTACAGAGACCATTCAAAGACATTCTGTGGTTGAAGCACTGACTAATTCCTCCAAGTGCTTCTCTTGACTTAGGATAAGTTACTTTTATAAGTATACTAACATAATTTTCCTTGGAAAGTTTACCTGTTTTTGTTTTTAGTACACCTATAATATATTCTAATGTGTATGTCTCAGTTATAATGGTATCCAGTAGGTATATTTTTGCAAGGTATTGTGCCAAAAAGTTGATTTTCGCATAAATGATTAGTAATAAGGGGGGGGTGCTCATTGAGCTGCAGACTAAGAACTCTCAGTCTGGTCCACACCTTCATAGGGAGTACAGATCTATTCAACTTCTCCAACAGGCAGTTCAGGAAGAGGAATTGAACCAATCTAAGGAATTGATTTGGTAATCATAGATTTCTAAAACAATAACAACACCATACATAGCAGTGGAAAGCTATGTAATGCAAAATTAATTAATGCAGTGCTTTCCCCTAGGGGTTTTGGATTTACAGTTAATCGAGCTAAAGTACCTGACTGGCCCTAGGAGAAAGTAGCTTGTATTCTCAATGATTTTAGTTATTTTATAAAGGTGGAAAATAACTGATTCATTATTTATTTCGTTAGACTGAAAATATCATTAAAGATGTGACATGGATGAATAGCTGGAGTTCTCACTGAAACCTGATATTTATTACCTGAGGGATGGGAAGCACTCAAACTATAGACTGATGGCACATTCTTCGGCTCAGATTAATAATATAGCAGATATTTGGATTCTGTTCCTTTGACGGACTGAGAGAAAAGTAATTCAGGATAGAATTCCCCAAATAACACTGATGGGGTTAGTGGAAGTTAGAGTAATTTCAGTTTCCACAACCACACATAAGTGACGAATTTAAAATAAGAACATGATAAAGTAGTTTTTTTTCAATAACGTAGTAACCTTCCACCATGTCTAAGTGGTTTGTGTTCAATCAAATCGATATTGAGTGCCAAGGATAAGCAATGGTGATAATGCATATAACCATGTAGATTTTTAAAATAGAAATAATTAGTGGAATTCAATATTTTTTTTTGACTGGGAAAGAGTTAGAAATTACCTAATTCATGCACTTCCCTTGGAAAGTAAATATTTTACTTTCTAGGTTTAAGTGATTGAGTTCATGGCTCGTCCTTTTATACCAAGAGAGAAACCACATTGAAAAACACAAACTTATAGTAGAACACAAGGACATGTGTAGTCTCAGGATCTCTCAGATGCTTTCAGCTGTAAGTAACAGAAAACCTCAGTCTCAAATTGTGCCAAATTGGCTAACACAAGGACATTTATTATGTCACACAGGGATTTCTCAGGTAGGCTGTACCCCGAGTGTGGTATGACAGTGTCCCTGAAGTTCTCTGATTTGGATTTGGTCTCCACACAGTGTTGGTTTCCTGCTCAGCTTGACAGCAAGATGGCGGCTGTGCCCCAAGACCCGGATGTTCAGAGGAGGCTGTGAGACCATTTTTTAGATTTCTTTCCCAGGTGCTTCTTAGCAAAGGCGCTCTCATTTTTTTGGTTGGGCCACATGCCAGGCTTGTGGAATTATCATGATTGCTGTAGAGGGGTCCCAACCATCTTTGGAGCTGGGAATTTGAATCCACTTCCCCAGAGTCATGTGGTGTAAGCTGGTCAACTAAATAAAACTGGGGGTTCTTCTGAAAGGAAGAAAGGGAGAATTGGATGTTGTGTAGGTAGTCATCAGTCATTTTGCAGGCAAGGAATTAGTGGCCCAGAGAAGACTTAGACTGTGCAAAGTTACAAACTTAGAGCCATTTTGTCCAGTATTATTGTCCACATTATTTATAAAGTTTTCCCAGTGCCCCCTTCCCCCCCCCCCAAAATAACTCAGCCATTCTGTCATATTTGCACTTGCAAAAGTAGAGAAACTTTATCTGAGTTTCTGAGGGTGAATGAAAGCTGAAACACCAAGCCACTTCCATTTTATACTTCCTAAAGAAGGACATGTCTGATCTTCCCATGAGCCCACCACAGACCACGCCTTCTTACAACTTTTCACAGGAGAGTTTTTATTGTATGATTACTTGATTATACATTGTTCTTTTTACTAAATACTAGGAGGGACAATGTTCTGTTCTTGGTACATAAACTGACACTCAACAAAAGAACGAATGAATAAATCCTGAGATCTTTTAATCCCATAATCATGAAATACGTTTAAGCACTGTTGTGTGGTCCCATATGCATAAATTGTACTTCTAGGTAATGTGTAGACATGGTCCACATCCTGAAAGAGTGAGATCGATGAAACATATAATAGACATGTAAAAATAACAGTATGAGACTATCTGTATCATATGCCAGTGACTTCACAGATGGTGAATGCCTCAAAGTTCAAGAGAGTCTAATGAAGGGTGCTATGGTGTTTCAAGACCCCATGGAAGGGGCAGAATCTGGGCTGGGAATTGAAGGAAAGGAGGGACATCAACAAGTTGAAAGGAGGGACTCCAATCCAGGAAGATGAACCAAGAGAGGAGAAAGCTTAGATTTATTTTAGGAGCACAGGATAGATCTGTTTGGTGAAGGTGTTTTGTCACTGGGAATTAGAAAGAGATGCAGTCAAGGAACCAGGAAGCAAGGGGGACCGTGGCGATCCTTCAGCCCCAGCTAAGCCATCAAACTATTTGGGAAGCTTTCAGAGTAGGATTTTGATGCAAAGGAACCAAAATGTACAAAGATTAATTTGTAGGATGTGTACCTGTGTGGGATGGAACATGAGGGAGAAAAAGTAGTGAACAGGTAAAGTTGCCCAAGTGTAAATAAAGGTACAGAAAAATAAGAAGCAAGAAATGGGTATGAAGGGATAGATGAGGCAAATTTTGAGGAAGTAAGATGGGATGAAATAGCTGGATCCAGGGGCTAAGCTGGCCCCAAGCAAAGCTCCTCAGTGCTGAGCCTTGAAAACTGATGGGATCATTGAATGAAATAAGGGAGTCCAGAGGAGAGTTCTTTTTTTCAGAGAAGAGGGTGGTCTGGGTCTGCAGCCAGTCGGGCACTTAGGGATGCCCATCAGGCAGCCAGAGATGTGCAAATCAACTTCAAAATTAGCACAGCTGGTGCTATAGACTAGAGAGAAGGTGACTTGCAGGTAAAAGCCAAAATCACAGGAGAGGCAGAGATTAGCCACACTTAGCAGAATGCCTAGCACAGATGTATCTCAATGCACATTTGTTGAATTGAAACGAAACTATTAACCAGAGTGCTTTGAGTTGGCAGCGACAGAAACCCATCAGATACTGACTGAAAGGCTGAATTTATGGACTGAATTTCGTGTGACAGAATAATCCAGAGACAGGGCTGGCTTTGGGCATGACTGGATCGATGTGTTTCCATGGTTAGGGATTTCTCTCTCTCTCTCTTTCAACTCTGCTCTGTTCTGTGTTAGCTCTTTTTCTCAGGTGGGCTCTCAGATTTTATGGCATGTTCTACCAGCATAGACCCTCCCACAGAAAGAGAGCGCCTCTCTTCTACCAAGTCCTGGGTAAGCACCAGAATTCACTCTTCCTGGAAAAGCTGGGAATATTCCATCATCCCTGGATCCACCACGGTGATTTGATGAACCAGGCCCATCCTTAGAGTCATGGGTAGTGTGATGTCCATCAAAATACACTTAAACTAAACCTACAGGGGGGTAAGGATGCAGACAAATGTAAAGAAAAATCATGCTTCCTTTGCCAGAAGAGAAGAGTAAGGATGCTGGGCAGGTAAATAGGACACGGGTCCACCACAGGACTTAGGCCTAAATCCTGTAGTGAAGACTGAAGCCCGGTCCTCGAGTACGCACATGTCCAGGACAGGAGGAAGGTGGGCAGAGAAGGAGGAATGGATGAATCCGCAGGGGAGGCTGAGCAATGAACTTGAAGCACAGGTGGGAGCTCATCATGTGTGCTTCCTGATGCACGGCTTCAGTTACAGGGCTTCTAGGGACACGGCTCCAAATGGCATATTCTGTTGGCTGACACATCCGTGCAGGCTCTTCTCGGTAATTTAGAAATACGGCAAGACATTCCCAAGTCCAGAGGCTGTAGTGAAAATGCTACTTCTAACATTCTTACATCTTTTGTTACCAGATTTAACGCATGTGACTCAGACATTTTAAGATGAAAGAACATCCCACATAAATGATTTACAGTCTGGCTTTTGTGGTTCAGGGTTTTTACTGAGGTTTTCAAAAGAAAGAAGGTAGAGGACAGATGTCAGTCCCTAATGACTTCAAGCTTCAGTCTCTCTCTTGTCTTTCTATCTGTTAAGGCCCCTCCAGTCGCCGTGTCACTTCATTCGGGCAGCAAGCTGCCCTTGCTCAATTGTCCCTTTGGCCTCCACCTTCTGAAGTGCATTTTGCCTCCTCCCTCGGGCAGGTGTAAGGCCTGCCATTGCTGAGTCAGCAAGGGGTGGGGCCAACGCTCCTGCTTGGTGACCAGTGTGGCCACCGTCAGAGACGCTCTGTCCTCTCATTAGAACTCTCAGATCATTCCTGGCACGTAGTAAATGCTCAGCAAATGCACATTATCATTATTACTGTATTATTAGGATTATTATAAAAAAGCTCTGTCCAGTTGGCAAATGCCACCAATTGGCATATTACTCTGTATAGGAACTCACCCCTTTTGTGATTTTTACTTCTGTCTATGAAACGTATCTCACACCCCAAGAGGGGGTTCTTCCCTTCGGTGTAAGCCAGATCACTATTTCTTGAACCGAACCTTACATTTCACACCTATTTGCTTTTGGACTCATCTTTCTTGCTTCTGCTTTTAGTGATTTCCATGTTCCTTGGATTGATTACACATTTCATCATTTTTAGGGCCCTAGTTCCTGCCTCCCTGGCTTATATGTTTGGCTTATTTTTTATACACACCCACATAGCGAGAGAGCATGAAAACTGAAAAACCTACAATAGAATATATGTCTGGTTGTTAGCATGTTTCTACATACACACACACATGCACACACACACACATGCGTGCATCTGTGCAACCACGAGCTCTTACCGAAAGCCGTAATGACATGGATGCTGTGTGCACGTCGCTTGTTATCAGGAATAGCCATTTAGCAGATAGATCTCAAGGATGTGGTTTTTTCTTGAAGCACACCCTCAGAAGAACTGTGATTATCATCATTTACTGTGTCCTTACCATGTGCTGAGGACCACGCTAAGCGATTTACATACATTATCTTAGCCTGTGTCACCATGACAGTAACCCTATGGGGGAGGATTTGTCTCTGTTTTATAGATGTGGGAGCTGGGGGCTGAGCCAGGACCCACATGTAGGCAAGTCTGCCTCCAGCGCCTCTGAACAGGCTGCACCTGTCAATCCAGGGCAGCTCCGTGGGAAACAGCTTTATGCTTCTTTACACTCAAAACACTGCAGGAGCCAAATCAAACCAAACCAAACCAAAGTCACTATTAGTAAAAGGGACTCCATAGCATGGGGACTATAGGTAATAACACTGTACTGCAGATTTGAAAGTTGCAAAGAGAGTCAGTCTTTAAAGTGCTCATCATGAGAAAAGAAACTATGTAACTACGTGTGGAGATGGGTGTTGACCAGACTCATTTGCTGTGATCGTGTCTCAATGCATACAGTTATCAAATCATTATACGGTACACCTGAGACTAGCATAATGTTGTATGTCAATTATCCCTCAATAAAAAAAAATAGGGGTGCCTGGGTGGCTCAGTCAGTCAAATATCTCTGACTCTTAATCTCAGCTCAGGTCTTGAAGTCAGGGTGGTGAGTTCATGCCCTGTATTGGGCTCCATGCTGGGTGTAGAGCCTACTTAAAAAAACAAAAAACAGAACCCAAAAATGAATGAACGAACAAATGAATGAATGAATGAATAAAAGGTACTCCATGGAATAAAAAGCATTTATTGCATTGCTATCCTGATTCGGTATCGTGATGCTTGGATAATAGGAAATTAATAAACATTTATATGAAGGACTCTGCTGTTCCAAATTACCATTTTCTCCTTGTCAAAAATGAATCAGTCTGTGTTTTTTACTCTCCTGGATGTTTTTTTTTTTTTTTTTTCATTCTGTACCACAATCTTTTAGATTCTTTTTGTTCTTTTGAGTTATTCTGATACTTTCTGCTAGTCTCTCTGGGAATATGTGTTCTTTGGGATTTATATGTGAATGTGGTAGGTTTCCACAATAGGGTTAATGAGTGGGAAATGCACGAACTTTGAAAGCATGCCCTGCAGAAATGCTTGTGCTAACATGCAGATTGCCCCAATTTTCTGCTGCAATGTCCTTCTCTGCAGGGAGTTGTTCCTTTCCAGGGTTGTACCATAAGAAATCAATTCTGTTCATGGAGATTATTGAGATTAAGAGCAAATACCAACTCCAAAATCAATGTGATATGACTATACTTTTCTGTACAACTACTCACAATTTTTGGTCACCAGTGAAATCCTATGAATTTTTTAAAGAAGGTTTAGGTGAGCCTTAGCCATCAGAAAACTAATTTGGTTTCTTTTCTAAGGGAGAATATTTAGAAAGTAAATTCCAGCAACTTCTGAAGTGTATAAGACAAGAACACTTTGTGTCTGCTTCATATTCGATAAGAACTATGCTGTTCTTTCTTGAAAACTCTGCAGTTTACAAAATATGTCAGAACTCAAACCAGCATATATAAGCGAGATATGGCAAATGTTCCTCAGCAAATTTTCAAGGGATTGGAATATTTCCCAACTCTTTTTGAAGAGAAGAAGTAAAGTATTTTTCTTTTGGACTCCCAGAGGAGGATATTATTAAATACAAATGCAGAGTATTTTGAAATTGCTGAGTGGGCCACTATTTCGATATGCTGCCTGTCTTATCCAAAACTTTGGTATTGTTGTTTTTAATGGATCATCAGCTATCACAGAGAAAGATTAAATTTTTTTTTAAGTTTTAGTAAATTGAAACTTGACGATTTTGGCTTGAAATACTGCTGGATTCTGAGTATTCCTGGAACCTGAAATCATTATGTGCACTTTTCCAGATTAATTCTGTTTGGGGTATTGCAAAATAATTGCAGGGAAAAAACGCAGTCCTATCCTTTCATCATATTTTATTTTCTGAAAATGGACGCAAGAGTTGATATTTAAGATAATGAATCGACTCTCAGCAGTTACCGTTATAAACAATGTAACTGTTGAAACAAAGCCAGCCTTTACATAACCAAGAAGAATTCCTCAGCACATGTCTCTTGCCACTCCAGCCCCAGTTTATCTCATTTGTGCTGGGTGAAGAGCAGGCTTTATTTCCTTTGTTTTTGGTCCAATGAGAAAATATTTCCAGAATAGTTCCTTGATAGCATGGATTGAGTACCATAACACCGAGTTTCTTTGAATTCTCACCATCCTGTAAAGCCCGGGTTGAAAAAATTAAATGTCGATTGGGCTTGGCAGAGGAAGTCCATGAGTGAAGGTGGGGTTGTTGCAAAACCCATCCCCAGTTTAAAGGGATCGGCCACTACCCAGCACCCAGAACGTGTTGGCCTATGGAAATTCAAAGCCCAGTGTCGTCAGAGCATTCTGTTTTTTTGGAAAGAAAACAGAAATTTCTTTGTTGTTATTATTTACGAGGAATATCCTGATTTCTATATGCTCTAGACTAATTGGATCTAAAAAATAATGTGTGTGGGAAAAAGATCTGAGAGCCACGTGTGACCTGAAGGCCACCTATTTGCAACTTCTCAACTAAAGCATGACACCGTTTGACATCTTTATTGAATAGTATTTACTGAGATGCTGGGTATGTTCTCTGGCATGTCTCCTGATGTTTGTAATTAGTCTGATGCCCTGCTGGTTCTCTGCTCCTGAATCTTAGCATTTCCCTTAACAATGTCCATTTTATCCCTGATTTGCAGATGGGAAATTGGATTGGATTAGAAAGAGAGAGTTTGGCACAGTATAAGGCCCACATTTGGGTCCTCAATCTGGTTACTAATCTAGCGTTCATGTCAGAGATCCTATCTTCTTCCTGAGACAGTCTTTTTCTTATATCCCACTTTTAGTCATTTGTTTTCTGCCTAGTTTACTGTTCCTAAAACCCTGCCCGGAAAGCACATCTTTATAGGATTGGGCATTACACTGAAGCTTGTTTAGGGCTTAATGTGCAACCCTTGGTGTCCAGGCCTATCACTTGAGGTCTTCCGTTATCAGAGGGACTTCACTAATGCCAGACTTAATCTTCATTGCGTCATTCTACAATTTCAATTGCTTTTCAAGACCTCCCTATTTCATTGTGGTAAGCCTGATACCAGTAACTTACCTGTCTAGGTCTTTCCTGGGATCTGGGTTGTGGATGCCTGGCTGGATTTGCTCTCTTTAATTATAGCTCTTTCTGCCCCAGTGGTAGATCTGCTAGTTGGGTGTGGTAGCTGAGACCTCGCTCTACTTAACCCTTCATGTCTGGCTATTACATCAGGTAAAAACCTTTGGAGAGCCGTGCTTTTGCAACTGATTTATCATGAAAAAAAATAAATAAACTAGGGAGGAAGAAAATCTTGCTGTGTGTATGTACTCATGCAGTTCAAGTGCACTTCCTCTTTCTTATCCAAAAGCTACTAGGTATTTGTCTTCTATGAAAAAAAAAAAGATTGGGGCACCTGGGTGTCTCACTTGGTTAAGCATCTGCCTTCGGCTCAGGTCATGATCTCAGGGTCCTAGGATCGAGTCCCGCATCGGGCTCCCTGCTCAGCGGGGCGTCTGTTTCTCCCTCGGCCTTCTGCCTGCTGCTCCCCCTGCTTATGCTCTCTCTCTCTCTCTCTGTCAAATAAATAAATAAAATCTTTAAAAAAGAAAAAAAAGATTAATAGTTATTTCATTAGTATAGCCAGCTGATACAAGAATTGATTTTTTGGCTTCCCTTTTATTCGTGAAAATATAAATGCCAGTACTGGTAGGATATGGTACCAACCTATTAAAATCCTCTTGTAGATGTAAAAGAAAGGATGTCGGCTTTACTGGAATGATGACGGTATTTCCTGTTAAAATCCCCTTGTAGAGTGTCATGTGTCTTTGGGATTATGTTCACAGAATGTGGTAACCCCTGATGTATTATTATTTGTATCAGTGAGCTTGCACAACAGGCTTCAAGAGCTGAGCACTGATAACGGAAATTTCCTTTGAGAATCAGTTTCTAAATTCCAAATTCCAGAAAGTTCAAACTTGTATTCATGTAACCTCCATCGTACTTGTCTCATTGATTCATTTTGTTTTTTGAGAAAAGAAGAATATTATCAGTAACCTATGCTGTCCTTCTTCTGTCTCCCCTCTACCTGTCCGTGTGAGTTTGGGAAAGCTGAACAACAAAGTGCCAAGTAGCTTTGAACCTGGTGGGTCTTAAGAGCATAAGTAAATCCTCCATTAAAGATACTTGGAAGGTTGGATCCAATAAGTCGATTGAGTATGCTCCAGGCATTTAAAGTGCAATGAGATAGAAAACAAATGGCTAATTTGCAATGACGTGGATGGAACTGGAGGGTGTTATGCTGAGTGAAATAAGTCAATCAGAGAAAGACATGTATCATATGACCTCACTGATATGAGGAATTCTTAATCTCAGGAAACAAACTGAGGGTTCCTGGAGTGGGGGGTGGGGTGGGTGGGATGGGGTGACTGGGTGATGGACATTGGGGAGGGTATGTGCTATGGTGAGCACTGTGAATTGTGTAAGACTGTTGAATCACAGACCTGTACCTCTGAAACAAATAATACATTATATGTTAAAAAAAAAAAAAAGTGGGAGGGAAAAAAGAAAGGGGGGAAAATCGGAGGGGGAGACGAACCATGAGAGACGATGGACTCTGAGAAACAAACTGAGGGTTCTAGAGGGGAGGGGGGTGGGGGGATGGGTTAGCCTGGTGATGGGTATTAAAGAGGGCACGTACTGAATGGGGCACTGGGTGTTATATGCAAACAATGAGTCATGGAACACTACATCAAAAACTAATGATGTAATGTATGGTGATTAACATAATAAAATAAAAAAATAGAAAAAAAGAAAGCAAATGGCTAGAAAATGTTGGTTATAGATTGAGTCTTTTCTAGCTCCATTTATTAAGTATCATGTCCTGAGTCAACCTATTTTGGAAGGTAGAGAAGCTCCCATTTTCAACGTGTTCCAGTCTCAAAGAGGAGATGTGAATAAATGTTTAAATGATAATATGTGTATACATGGAAATCAAATGTGATCTATATAGTCCCAGAGCATGTGCTGACGTCACAGATGCATGTCTGCTATTCTGTGGCAAACAGATATGTGGTCCTTGCTTGGCTGTGTGTCCTTTATTTTGCTTATCTGTGGAAATCTTTGAGAAGAAGCCATGGCATTTAGGTTTTGCTTCATAGGGAGTTAATGTTTGGTCGCATGGGAATATGGCTTAGGTGGAACTTTGGGATTTTGAGGGAGGGGTGATAATAAGGAAATGTGACTTTTTAAAAAAGAGAACCGGATTTGACATATTTCTTTGAGTAGCATCTTCATATTAACACCTTGGAAACCTTATGTATGTAATCCAGTAGAATTGTGTTTGTTAGGAAACTGTCTTTTAAGACATAAGTATATTTTAAAATTATTTTCAAAGGTAGCAAGCATTAAGCCTTTCAGGGTAAATCTGATCTTCAAAAAGAATAAAAGGTATTGGATGTGAGTGCTGAAAAATAAAGTAGTTATAAAAATAGTAATACAGTTGGTATTTAAAAAAAAAAAAACAGGCAGGTTTTAGATAATGAGGCTGATGTTCTTACATAACCAGCAGGAGAATTTTGCATATGATTAAAGAATTTCAAATGTATTTTGGCCAATATAATATCAATGAATATGTACAAGTGTTTCCTAAGTGATTTTTTTAAAGGAAAATATTTATTTGGGTAAATAAGGTTTTTTATTTTTCAATTTCTTAGATATATTTCCTAGAGAGTGAAGTAGAAAGGAGGTAGATCTGAGTCAAGACAAAGTAACATGAAAAATAGTGATAAGGTTGCCAGATAAAATACTGGATGCTGAGTTAAATTTGAATTTCAGGTAACAAATTTTTTAGTATAAATTTGTCCCAATAGTTGGATCTACTTATACTAAAAAATTATTTGCTGTTGATCTAAAATTCAAATGTAACTGGGAGATCCATATTTTTATTTGCTGAGTCTGGTGATCTTCAATGCTGACCAATAGTTGCTTTATTTTATCTTATCTTATTTTATTTTATTTTTTTGTAATAGGCAGGCACGTTTGGAGTACCTTCTTCCTGACAATATAGCTCTATAGCTTGTGGAGGTTGTAAGAGTACACGTTGCCCTCAGAGTCTACACTCTAGCAGAGGAGATGAGGAATGTGAAGATAATCCTGTTTCAAGAGAAATTGTAGCAACTGCTCCAAGGAAGATGCAGTGTCAGTTCAGAGAATAAAGGGGTTGCTTCTGGTTGTGGAAACCAGGGGAGGGACTGCTGAGTCCATATTGGCTTTTGGCCGGAAAGGGTTAATGGTGTTTAGTCACCTGGAGATAAGGAAGGAGTGGTGCTCCTAGACGGGAGAATAAACGTTATGAAAAGCATTAATCTGGTGAAGTTTTGGGTGTATTTGAGGAATTACAGTTTGGTTGGAACAGTAGTTCTCAAACTTTAGCCTGCATCAGAATCATGTGCAGGGCTTCTGAGAATACACCTCCCTGGGTCCTGTCTGCAGAGTTGCCGGCTCAGTAGGTCAGTGTGGGCAGAGAATTTGCATTTGTCACAGGTCCCCAGGTGATGCTGGTACAACGACCACACTTAGGGAGTCATGGACAAGTGTGCAGCTCCGTGTGGCTAGTGGAAAGTGAGGTTGGGAATGTAGGTCAGGCCCTGAGGCCCTAGACTGGTATGCTCTGGAGCTTGAATTTTGTTTAATAGACAGTAGGGAGCCATTAAAGACTGGAGAGCCAAGTGACAGATCAGATTGTTCTTTAAGAAGATTTATTTGGTGGCAGTGTGTGGGATTGATTGAAAGGAGCACCAACAGGCCAGAGAAGCAAGGATAGTGAAGTAGCTCCTGCTTGTGTTGTTTCTAGTAGCCAAGACCTAGAAATAACCTAACTGCCCATCAACGGATGAATGGGTAAACTCTAGTGTGTGTACATATGTATTATATATAATGGAATATTATTCAGCCATAAAAAACACGTCTTGCCATTTGTGACACTCTGGGTAAACCTTAAGGACATAATGCTCAGTGAAGCGAGTCAGACAGGGAAAGAGAAATACGGGATGATCTCACTTATATGTGAAGTTTAAAAAAAAATGAACTCATAGAGACAGAGCGTAGATTGGTGGTTGCCAAGGGCTGCCTGTTTAGTTAAAACAGAACTTTTCCATTAAAAAGTAAGCAGTTGGGAGGGGGGTGGGGGGATGGGTTAGCCTGGTGATGGGTATTAAAGAGGGCACGTTCTGCATGGAGCACTGGGTGTTATGCACAAACAATGAATCATGGAACACTACATCAAAAACTAATGATGTAATGTATGGTGATGAACATAACAATAAAAAAATTAAAAAAAAAAAAGTAAGCAGTTAAAGTAGGGGCTGGTGTTTATTACAAGAGGCATCCCAAGAGGTCAGTGGGTAAAGCTGCACAGAAAATTTGACGGACCCCATAAGTGCCACAGATTAGATCACTGGTGTCTCGTTTCAATTCACGTGGAATGCGTCCTCCATCGTGAAGACACATTTATGGGAGCAGCTTTATCTTCTATACCGAATGGCTTCTTTCACTCATATTTATCCATCCCATTTCCTGTGGGCAGTATTTGCTGGACCCCGTGATAGGCTCTGGTTTAGAGATATAAACCAAGGAAAAAGAAGTCCTTTCCTAGAGGTGACATTCAAATTAGCCAGCAACTAGTCTGGATGGGGCTGTGAGGATTCAGAGGGGCTGCGTTACAGCCTCCACGAGGGCCTTCCCCGTTTGCTGAAAATCAGCTCTGTCACTGTTAGCGTGGAACTTACTGCCTATTTTCACCCCTGTTCCTAAGTAAATTTTAATCAGATTTTTTCCCCATAAAACTGGTATGTTTAATTCTGAAAAATTTGAGAAAGTGCCAAAAATATGAAGAAAAACATAATAATCACATATAATAACATAATCGTACCAGCCAAGGGAACACCTCACATTTCAACGTATATTCCTTCATATGGTAGGTACTGTTTTGTAAACTGATTTTTTTTAAAAGATTTTATTTATTTATTTATTTGACAGAATGAGAGAGAG
This sequence comes from Phoca vitulina, assembly GCF_004348235.1. Taxonomy (NCBI): domain Eukaryota; kingdom Metazoa; phylum Chordata; class Mammalia; order Carnivora; family Phocidae; genus Phoca; species Phoca vitulina. Next base: position 12,856,962 of record NW_022589746.1, read on the forward strand.
TGAGTGAGCAGAAGCAGGAGAAGCGGGAGAGGGAGAAGCAGGCTCCCCACTGAGCAGGGGCCCCCCCACATGGGGCTCGATCCTGGGACCCTGGGATCATGACCTGAGCTGAGGGCAGATGCTTAACTGACTGAGCCACCCACGCACCCCTGATTTTTCTGTTAATAATATATGTATTTTCTCATGCTAGTGACTATTATAAGATATAATTTTTTTTTTAGCTAATAGGCATCACATAAAAATATCACAATTTTACTCCATACTTTAAAATATTAGATCACTTCAGATTTTCACTGTTCATATTTCTGCAAGGTACATTTTATATCTGAACTTATGTGTTTATCCTTAGTAATTTATTTCCTTTGGGTTGCTTCATATACTAAGCTATTTTACTATAGAGGGAATCAAATGCTACCTTGATTAAGATGATGCATAATTTAAAGTGCGATACAACATTTAATGCGTAGTTGGGATGAGGGCTTGACAGCAGGTATTACTTCACACATACAAAACCATAGAGGATACTCACAGCTTGAGGTGAAGGAGGACAGTATCTTGACTGTCAGTTACATTAGCTACCTACCCTTAGAGCATACTCTTAGACACCTCAGGCTAGGTATCGAGGTTTTTAAATTATTCCCTGGGCATTCATATTTATCGATAACTAATGATTATAGAACGAGAGACAAATTTTATAGTACTGATATATCATTGTAACTAGATTTATAAAGTGTATTCATATGTTACAATATATTAAATGGACAGGTTGTGGTTAGAATATTTGGGGATGGCTAAGATACTGATGAGTAACATTTTCACTGGCAAAATGAATATACTGATGTGTGCATTGCAGATTATCTTCACGATGACAAGGTTCTCCTCGTTCATTTTGGAATCGTTGAGGGGAATTTGGTGGAGGATCATCTTAAGTACTTAGATTTTTGGATATCTTATGCCTTCAGATAGCTTTCTGTAGTTATTTATAATCAGGTTTATAGAATTTCCAAACCATTTACAAACATCAAGTTCATAACATGAATCAGAGGGATTTGGGGCTCGAATAATAAGAGTTATTCCTGGAATCCCCAACAGTTTAGGAGCTGTGAGCAGATTTGAAAGATTCATGCAAATGCAGACAGTACTTAAATCTTTCTTCTGGCTTTGGCCATGACTGGTGAGCTCCCAGGCCCCTGCCACGTTCCCCTCCCCTGCTTACCCTGCTGGGACCTCTGCACTCCCTAGGGGTCGTGGAGCCTCGGACTAAATCCAGAGCTGCCTCTCATCAGGAGAAATGTCAAGGCATCTAGACTAGGAAGTTACAAGTAGCCATAAAATGTGGTACTTCAATAGTTCTACTGAACGTTACAAAGTATTCAGGCAAAAAAAGGAAAGCAAGTTCTAGTAACTACTTGAAATGAGAATTGTTGGCTTTTAAAAGATTTCAGAGATCCCTCTTCTTCACCTTGTCATTTTGTAGGTGAGAAATTAAAGCTTAGAGGCATTGGACTCATTCAAGGTCAGTGGGGTGGTTCCTGATGGGACTGAGCTGAGGACCTCATCTGCCACCAAGGGGATTACTGCACTTTTAAGAAATGTCTACAGTAGGAAGTAAAGCTATATATATGACTGTGGCTGGTGGGAGAAGTAGAAAGTTTAGGTTAATATTTATTTTTTTAGTCAAGCAGAAATACAATTTTTTTTCTTGAATCCTTTTGACCTTGACCATCTTCCAAATTCTTTCCTGGCCACAGGGGTTTGGTTCCATGTCTTTGATAGCTTCCCCCCATGGACACAGAGCTCTAATTGGATAACAAAGTCCAGGGGGAGATTGAGTGTGCTTACAGAAAATCCCTCGGTAACCAATTCTGTGGAACGTTTTTATCCTGTAAAGTGAGGTGTGCTTATATCATAATACCACGGCTCTAGGAGGCCTTGTCTCCATACTGACTTTGCCAGTAGCCGTTAATTTTAACTGGGCTTTTCAGATCTAGATAGCTTTCACTCTCACAGAATTATGTTTTAAAGTTTTTAATTCTGTGGTCTCATAGATTAGGAAAATTCAAATATTAATTTCACTTGTTCAGTCGCATAGGTATTCACAGTAGTCTGGGTTAGCCAGAGGCTTCTTTGTATCGTGAGGACTATGGATAAATGTGGTCAGTCAAAATTAATGGTAAGCGAGGGTGAGCGTTGAACAGGACCAGTGGCCAAAGCTTCGTGCCTGGGGCCCCTGCCCTCTTTCCCAGCCGAGCACATGTTGGGACAGCATGGGTCCAGAGACCCGCCCCAGTCCTCACAGCCTGTGCGGAGCCTCTCTGTATTTTGATTAGATGGACATGTCATTAGTGCCTCCCTGGGGATTCTAATGAGGACCACTGAGGCCAGGCAGAGTTCTCGGGAAGGCAAACCGGAACCCTGATTCTACTCTGGGCCCAACCATGTAATAATATAATGCCGCCTCGGTTTGCATTAGGACCCTAGGTTCACCTTAGTTTAAACTGCAAGCACTCGGATCAGAATTAGCCTGGACTGTAAGAGTAGCCAGTCAGGAAGTACACAGCTGCCGCTCACTTTACTATTGACAGACATAAAGCTGAATTTACATATTTTTGGACTTTTCAGAAAGTGCCTTTGCCTCAATTTTACTAGGCTTGGAAGCTTACCAAGCGCCAAGAGTTTGCATGTGGGGTTGGAAAAGCTCTTGCCCAGAATCCCGCTGTTTCTTGCTGAGGATTAGTCCAACCCCATGGGAATGACCACAGAAATCAGAAGCTGCAAACCAGCACTGACCAAAATGTGCTTGGTGGCCAGCCCAGTAACACGGAGCTAGTTGTCCACATTTAAACATCTGGGCATCTCCCGTAACGATGTAGATTTCTAAGTTCTGAAACGTACAGGGCAAGGCAATGCCAAGCCCCCATTCTTTGTGATGGTATCTGGCTGGGGAGAGTGGCCGGCCTGTGTGCCCTTGTGTAGGCTACATACCCTTCTCGATCTGCTCGGCATCGTGTGTGTATATTTCCTACCTTCCCCTCCAGGCACATGAGCCCCAGATTTAAATGAGCATGTCAGAGCCACGTTCAGTCCTGGCCAACTGCTTTGAGCTGTAGTCATCACATCTATTAACAGAGAAGGTCTCTTCCTAAATTTGTTGTGGGTTTTAAATAAAATGCCATACATGTAGAGCCCAGATCTGTGTCCTCCTCATAGTTGATGCTCGGGGAAGACCGGTTATCCTTCTACGTTCCTTGTGTCATAAATTGTGTTGTCTCGCTGTTTATGCTGAAGGGAGAATATTTGCTGGTTTTAACTTTACAAGTTTGCTTTGAAACGACTACCTCAAAGTAGTCACCACTTGGAATGGTTCTGTGCCCCACTTCGTCCTTGAGAGCTATTTGCTGCCCTCACCTCTCCCGTGTCCTGCGGGCTTCTGAGGACTTGTTAACAACCACCTCGTCACTTTCATGTCCACTGAAGTCTTTTGTGGCTTTGGTTGGGATTTCTGCTGACGTTCGGTTAATACACACTAAAAAAAATTGCCCTGCAGTGAGAATTAAGAGAATAAAGTAAAAATCATTCTAATTGTGTTTGAAACACGTGTCTGTCTCCTCATCTTTGTGAACCTCAGTTTCCCCAGCCCTAAAATTGGGCCAGCAACATTTTGCCACTGAGAAGTTAGAGTCACAATGGCCGTAATAAGGAATAAATGCCAAAGTGTGCAATGTTCAACTCTCTAGAAGATGATGTGTCATTCATGTGAGAGAATTAAGAAGTGAAAACATTGAATTCTCATGCCTGACAGGGAAGAGATGATGGAGACAGAGTGTGTGAAAGATTACTATGGGACAAGTGTGGAAGGGTTGCCCTTCACTCCTGTTTGGCTGCACCCGATTGTCAAGGGGCCTGGGCGGGGCGGTCCATCTCCATGGCTGAGGGAGCAAAAACCTCTGGCGGACAGGGGCTGTCTGTGTCACAGGCAGCAATGCTGTGAGGGTTGGGAGCGCCCCACGCAGTGCCCACCATGGGACTTGTATTTCAGAGGCTCTTGGCGAGCACTAGTGGCTCTTGGTTTGCTATGGCATCATTATTTGTCATTTTTAGGCCCCCAAATGCAGTCGACGAGTCATGGCATGATGTAGACTATTTGAGAGTAGAACTGCAGTTGAATTCTAAAGTCAGCATCCCCGGAGCTGGGGTTACCTCAGAGTAGAAAAGGGGTCGTACTGGCCTATGTTCATCAGAGGACCACACTTGTCAAGGTAGTCTGTCTTTATTTCCACATTATTAAGTTGCCTTCACTGTCACTCTTACTCAGCTCTTAGTGCTCACATTTTATTATTTTAATTTCATAGATAGTTCCAAATTTAAGATAAAAGCCAGACCATGAAATTTACCTCCACGACCCAGTATATTGCGACACCACCTTTCTTTTGATAATAATTTCTTTCTGTTAAAAATAATTTCAATGGAAAACAATGGATTTTCTAATTTTGCTTTTGGAACATATATTCAAATAGAATTTAGTGCTGTGTCTTCTTGTAGTATGGTGAGTTGAATGCAAAGGGAGTGAGTTGAAGCCTTTAAATTAAGATTTAATTTAAGCCTTTAAATTCTCCCAGTTTAAGGCTAGTGAGTTTGAGTTTGAAAATTGGTGAAAATGTTATGATGGATTTGAAGTATTGAAGTGATACAAGTACCTTTATTACTAAATGGAATTTCATTTAGAAATATAATTTACTTCTATATGCTCTTGTATGTATTCATATAGCACTTGATGAGCACATATAAAAAAGCTGCTGTGTCAGGAACAGGTGTGCCAGATGAGACGAAGAGGAAGGTACATTCTCTATACACTGAGTCCAAGAAAGAAATTTCCAAACACAACCCAGAGTGACAAATGCCCTGAAACAAAGAGTTATCCCATGGGGCGCCTGGGTGGCCTCATTCGGTTATGTGTTTGACTCTTGGTTTTGGCTCGGGTCGTGATCTCAGGATCATGAGATCAGCCCCACATCGGGCTTAAGATTCTCTCTCTCCCTCTCCCCCTGCCCCTCCCTGCTCACTCTCTCTCTCCTAAAAAAAAAAAAAAAAAAAAAAAAAAGTTATCCCATAATGCTATAGGAAAGGGGCATCTGACCCACCTTATATGTTGGTTGGGATGTCTTAGGAAAGGCTCCTCGGAGCTAAGGAAGAGGCAAGTAAAGATGATCCAGGTAAGGAAATAAAGGTGTATTGGAGGCAGAGGGAACAGCATATGCTAAGGTACTGAGGGAAGAGAGAAAATGCCTAAACCATGGAAGATAGTTTAAATCATCTGATATCATGTCATTTAAGGTGCCCCTGGGCGGGGGAGGGGGGGGAGCAGGGAGAAGAGCTAACAATTCAGAAGTGGATATGGGCCAGATTTTCTTGATAAGGGTCTTATTAATTAGGCAACAGGATTTGGGCTTTATCCTGAGGGAAGTGGGCAACTTCTAAAGCAGTGGTTCTCAACACGGCTACTCATTACAATCATGTGAAACTTTGCAAGTGCCATCCATGACTGAACCCATCTCAGACTAATTAAATCAGAATTTCCCAGAATGGTGCCCAGGTATTAGTATTTTTAAAAATCTCCCCAGATGATTCTAATGTGCAGCCAGCTTCCCTAAATGGTTCAAGCAGAGTATATGACAATATGAGGCCAATACTTCGAACCAGAGGCCCCCAAAGCTGAAGTGACATGAGCCCACACACCTGTCATGCTTTGGTGTCAGAGGACAAAGAGAGAAAAATAGTGAGGCTGATGCTTAGGTTTTTAGCTCTGGGACTGTGGGATCAAAGGTGGGTAAAGTCAGCAACGCAGGACGTACGACAAGCCTATGGCTTAACGAAGAGGGCGCGACTGAGACGTGTCCAGTAGACTATGAGCTATACGTGTCTGAAACTCAAGAGAGAGTTTTGGTTGTATATCTAGATATGGGAATTACAAGCACATTATGGGAACCGAATGCACAGGAATAATAATAAAAAAAATGCTAGCGAGTTTGTGGCATGATCGTTGGGCAGGTTATGGAACCCTAGAGCTCGCCAACATTTAAGAACCAAGGAGACCAGAAAGAACCCACACAGGAGAGCAAGTAGGGGTCACACTGCAGACCAAGGGCGTTACCATCTCCTTAAATGCTGCCGATGTGAATGGATAGTTTTTGTTTCCAATGGGAGACCACTGGAATAATTACAGAATTTTCAAAAAGCAAAATTTATTTGTAACTGCACATTTTGCAAACGAGTTTATATTCTTCCAGCATACCTTTACCCGTGGAGACAGCTTTCACGTTTCATAAGTTTCATTTGATTCCATTCTGATTTTGTGTTTGTGAAGTACATTTGTTTTGCAAATAATACAAAAACGGTACATCCCCTGGTACCCAGCTTGATGACTAAACCATGAAACCCAAGAATGTCTGCCTTTATTTTTTCGTGGGCTGGATTATAAGGCTAGATGCACCTGCTCTCTTAGCAAGAAGAAAAAAAACAAAGTCCTTTTAGTTACAAATGGCCAATATTATCCACAGGCTCTCCTGCCTTGTTCCCCATTTACCACCTCCCCCCCCCCCCGAAAAAAAAAAAAAGGAAACAGAAAGCTCATCGCTGCCACTTTAGGAGCTATTATTAACAAAGAAGCAACCAAACAAAACCAGAGAGCTTTAAAAGGTGAAGAAACAGAGGCTCTGTTCGAAGCAAAGCTACCTTTGGGGAGGTGGATTCCTAGGCCGGGCTTCCGGGCCATGAGATGAAAATAGCCTACTAGCTCCATGGAAATATTTACCATGAAGAAAAAGCAATCCTTCCCTTTTGTGACATTACCTGCAATTTTACGAACTACATAATTATGTTCAGTGAGCGGGCGTGCTATTTGAAAGCAGCAAAACCTTCGTAAGGGTCCCCAAACTGATGGGCCTGTGTGATTCTGTGTGCTTATGAATCAGTTTCCTGCACTGCTAAGCTCTGATGGGGATCGGGGGCAATGAGGCAGAGAGTATGAGAGCGGGTAAGTTAGAGAGTGGTAGTGTGAGGCCATTGAACGTTAGCGTGTTGGGGGTAGAGGTTGGGAACCTCAGTGGAAAGGTGGTGGAGAAGTCTCTGGGAGCACACTAAGTCCTGAGCATACAGAGAGCCTTGGGAAGTCCAGAGAGTGTCCATAAACAGGGATAAAATGATGTCAAGAATAATCCAGCTCCTTTAAATTGTACCTATGACAAACCAGTTCAATAAGAGTTGCTATAACTCACTTCCCACACTCCATGGCAAGCCACCCTTGTACCAGCCACTCAAGACCCCAACCCAAATGATGGGTTAGGCCAAAACCCAAGGTCATTATTAATATTAACTGAAGAACAGGTTCAGTAAATATTTGCACATGGAGCCTGCATCTCACATATTTTATGCAATCATTGCAATAAGAAAATGAAATCTTGATTCTAAGCAACCAGTTTACAAACATATTGTGGACCATGGTGCCTCTGTAGACAGAATTGTTTCTGAAGGACACTCTACACAGATATATAAATGCTAAGGCATGAAGAACTAGATTTGACTTTATGGAGGATTTGGAAATAAAAGATTTATAAAATTTCTATGCCAGAGAGCAAGGTACAAGGAGAATTTTTCAAATTGCTCCCATTAAATCAAGAACTATGAAAGAAAATCCAGTGGGGAGTATTATATTTATTCACAGTATTTGTTGTAAAGTAAGAAAGATCTTAAAACAAAAAGCTTGTTATGGCTCGTAAATGAAAAGGGAACCAACATTTATTGTATGCCAGGTCCTAGATGGGTTAGTCCCCCAACAACCACATTATGAAGCCATTATTATTATGCCCCTTTTATCTACTAGGATGCTGGATCTCAGAGAGGTTAAGTAACTAGCCCAAGGACACAAAACTCAGGTCTGACTTTCCTCTAACCCTAGTTTACAACTTCCTGAAATAGGTTTGTTATATTTTGCAAATGTATTTCAAAATAATTCTTCCTAATGTGTTATCAGTGCTTTGTGTTTTTTTATTATTATTATTGAGACGTGTTTGAAGACCCTTCCTACAAAAAGAAATCTGAATATCATGCTTATGAATTTTCTAAAGGCTGATATTCTCATTATCAACTTGGAAGCAAAAGTGCAAATCAGTGTCTTATTTTTGTCCCAGTGATTTCGTAAGTGACTGCAGATTTATTATGTTTCCGTCTGCAGAGTTCATGCCACAGAACCATGTTTATAGAAGATGATATTTTAAAAAGATGGTTTTTTTTTGTTTTGTTTTGTTTTTTTTTGGTAGCCTCGCAGTTGGATATCTGACATGGATAGAACGATGTGTTATATTGTGTCCTCCGTGAGGCTCCAGTGTTGTGGGTTTTAAGAAATCGTGTTTTATTAAGGCTTTACTAAGTTATCATTACACTGAACAATGGGCTTGTAGCTGAATGATGCATTCTTTCAATAAATGCTTTCCCTACATTCTAGAAAATTATTAGTCTTGTAGCACAAAGAGCAGCAGAATTTATGTAGTCCGCCTCCTTCGGTTTGACTCTCCCTCTTGTTCCTTTTCTCTTCTAGCAAAGTCAGAAATTTCCTCAGCCTTCATGAATACTAATTTCATGACTTGGGTTTGCCTATTCTGTTCAGGACATCATATCTAAGAAGGCATCATATTGGCCATTGGCAATGACATGATCCATTAAAATGGTGTATTTGGGTTCAAACAAGAGAGGTTGCTGTGTAGATGTCACATGATGGCTCGATTCTGCCCTACAATGAAGGAGTCCAAGAGGCGCCAGAGACAAGGAGCCCAGAAGGGAAGAGAGGGGTAGGGCTGCAGGCGGCTATGCACATGGCCCAGCGAGAAGAGGCAGGGCCTGGATCTGCATGGAGGGAAACCAGCACTAGCCATGCAGAGGGAGACCCCAGGGCTGAGGCACAGGGATGCACAGAAGTGGGGGGCTCCGTCCGAAGGCCTCCGGTGGAATTTGAAGCTGGTGGGAACCATTCATGGGACCAAAACGACAGACAAAGCAGATTCCAGGGTATTCTTGCAGAGACGATGGGGAGCCTGGGCCCACGGAGTTGCCGGGGGGCCTGAGAACAAGGGCTGAATGCACAAGGAGCTTTCAGCTGAGGGGGCTTGTGGGACCGGGGACCGTGATCAGTCTTCAACGTTCACTAAAACATGTATCTGTTGGCAGAGGAAAGGAACACAGCATGGATGGTTATGTACGATTTCCCCTCCGAACGTCTGCGACTAATGAATCATCATCCTCCGTGTTTCTTTTCAATTTTTCAACAACTTTTCATAACTTCTTGCTCCATTTATTTTGTTTTCATTCCTTTGGAAAATCTTAAATATGCTCCTCTGAATTTCTTCTAATTCCCTCTCTTTATTGCTTTTTCCCTCTTTTGCTATATTTTCACTCTTTGGCTTATTTGGAGGTTTGTTTCTGAAGCTAAGACAGCATGGCTCCCTTGGGGAAGGCACAGGCAGAGGCTCAAGGCATTATGCTTTCGATCAAGGTAAATGAAACGGGTTCTCCCATTGCTGTGGAAGCAGCCTGCGGAGTATCACAGGGGAGGGAAGGAATTGGGGTTGAAAGCAGGTGGCTGTGGGACCGTTCCTCCCATGTGCATTCTTTCACTTCACAAACATGTACTGAGCACCTCTTTGAGCCTGGTACCTACATACCTAGGACCTGTGATACGGTGGTGCTTGGAACTAAGTTGCCCCAATGGAGGTTATAGTCAGTAAAGACAGTCAACAAAACAAAGCTCCAAGTAAGTAAATAATGCATTTTCAGGAAATAATAGTTATGAATAAAAATGAGGGTGGGGATCAGGCATGGCTGCATCAGGGAGTGGGATTGGTAGTGACTGTTTTAGATCTCATAGTCAGAGGAGGGCTCTCAAAAGGTGAAACTGAAATGAGATCAATGATGTGTTTTCAACAAATGAAAGGGAATGAATTCTTTAGGTGACCCGCTCTTGGTTCTCTCACCCCCCTTTTAATTTGCTTTCCCAAGGCAAGTATAGGCATTCTTGACCCTAAGCTGATGATCTGGTGTGAGGGAAGAATTGATCATCTGTTCCCTTTGCTTGTTGGAAACTGCATGATCACTTTCATTTGTCCGTAGTCATAGAAGTAACTGCTATTTCCAGAGTTGTAGAAAAGGCTCAAGCCTGAACAAAGGGGCAGTGGTCCTTTTCCTTGCAAATTCTCAGACAGGCATTTCTAACCTATTAATTAAGAAAAATACTGTTTTGACATTATATTCATGCTGGAGAGGCCCTAATATGCATATTTATATAGTTTTACACAGTCTTCTTTCTTTCTTTCCTGCTTTTCTTTTTTCTTCCCCTTCCTTCCTTCCTTCCTTCCTTCCTTCCCTTCCCTTTTCCTTCCTTCCTTCCTTCCTTCCTTCCTTCCTTCCTTCCTTCCTTC